>NW_004524595.1:19649169-19661506 GCF_000260255.1 Octodon degus | reverse complement strand
TAACAGTCCAGACATATAAAACAGCTTATTTCCTGGAAGAAAGGAAGGTTTTATTGTTGGCTAAAACTCTATCTTTAGGAGGAAAAATATTTCCTATGGGAAATTAGAAAAATTAAATATGATATTAAATTAATCATCTCATTATTTCAGAATTATAAATTGGTATTATTATTATTATTATTATTTCCACACCTTACCTTGGTAGGAATATTCAGATTGGTAATCCTGTGAGTGATCCTATGCTAGTGTGAATATATCTGCCAACTTTGAAGTTAGAAAGTATGACTAGTAATCTTGGGTTCCCCTAGTTTTGTGATGGTGAGCAGGATGCCTGGTCTCTCTGACCTCCACTGTACAACTGCACCAGAGAATAACAGTGCCTCTGACATAGGTGGTTGAGAAGATAAAAGAAAGCAGCTTGTGCAGGGCACCTAACAATGTTAGGAGCTGTATCAATTATATCAAGAACACAAAATATCTGGGTTATAGTCTTAGAGTTATATGTGCTAATTTTTCAAAACCTAATGGCCCACATTTGACACATATTCTCTTATGGTTTAGATCTGGAATATCTGCCACAAGTCCTGGGTGTTTAGAGGTGCAGGATTTTGGAATATTGTGCACCATGGGGAGTCTCTGTTCATCAGTAGATTCAAGGGGAGGGACCTGGTTGAAGTGGTCCATGAGGGGCTGACCTGGGAAGGTGTGTTCTTATTCCCGGCTCCTCCTTTCATTCATTCTGCTTCCTGGTTGCCAGGGGTTCAGCAACTTTTCGTCACCCAAGCTCTTCCATGTTGCTAGAGATGGAATCTCCCTAATCTGTGAGTCAGATTAAACTTCTCCTCCTCTAAGTTTAGGGTTGGGGGTGTTTTGTTCTATTGATGTGAAGGTGACTGAGATATATCCTAACTCTTTGATACATGACATGAGAAATAACTGTTTACAGATTGTCTTATTTTTCTCCATGCTGAGACAAAATACCTGGTATCCAAAGTCAAAGGAGAAAAGGTTTTTTGGCTCACAGTTCATGGAGGTTTCAGCCCATAGTTGGCTGGCTCCAAGGCAGAGTAGCACATGACAGAGATGCGTTGCACAGAAATAGCTAGTTACAGACAGAAGACAGCAAAAGCAAACGAAGGGCAAGACGAGCCTTTTTCTGTTCCTTATATTGTATCCAGGCTACTGGGGTTAAGGCAGTGCCAAACCATCAGAGATTGACTTAATAATCACCCACCTTTAATCCGAACACCCTTACTCCTAGCATTGCACCATGAATCAGTCACACAGTCTAGATTCATCCACCTCTTAAAAAGTACCACCTATGACAGCATGAGGCTTTGGTAAGCCATCTGGACACAAGACACAACATCCTACCCCTAGCCTCCCAAAGACTCATGCATGTTCTTTTATGCAAAAACCATTTAATCCATCTCCAACAGTTGCCGAAGTCCTAACAGTTTCAGCATTGCTGAAAAGTCAGAGTTCAAAGTCCCCTCTGAGATTTAAGGCAAACGCTTAGCTGTCAGCCCCTGAACAGGTGAAAAGAAAGTTGAACACTTGCAACATTCCAGGGCACATGATAGAAACTTTCATTCCAAAAATTACAAAGCAGAATATAAAGAAATGGGAAGTAGGTAAATCCAAAATCCAGCAAGGCAAACATTGAGTCCCATTGTTCAATGTCCAGCATCCAAGGCAATCTGCGCCAAGGCTTGAACTCCAAAGAGCTTGGGTGGCTCCATGCCTACAGTACTGCTAGTGACCGTAGTTCCCTTGGCTTCTCTCTTGGGCCAGCTTTGCTCCCTCCTTGCAGGTTTCCTCCAGTGATCCACTTCTGGCTTCTCCAAACTTCTCCAAAGGATCTCTACTGCACCTTTGGTTTCACACACTGCCCTCTCAGGGCCACACTGCATGACATCCCAGGCCTTATTCTGAAATCTGGGTGGAATTCTGACTCATCCCACAACTTCTGTATTCCGCATGTGCCTAAAACCAGCAATATGTTGATCATGCCAGGGTCTTCCACCAGCTGGAGTAGTAGCCAGGCTTCCTTCTCTCTTGAGTGTAGGGGTTGAGTCCCTAGGAACCAATCCCAAGGAAGAACATCCCTAGCCATTACCATTCTGGAACATGGTGCTATGAGGAGTGTCTTCTTGTTATGACTTGTGTGTATTTGCCCCCACAACGCCTCATGTAGTCATTGAGGTACAGTTCTACAGTTTGTGATTAATTCATGATCCAAGGCTGAGATTATGGTTCTGAGTACTGCTGGGATTATAGTTGTGAGTGCTACACCCAGCCTGTGGCAGATAGCCTGAATGTAACATAAGAGAGACAGAGAGACAGACTTGCTCTTTGTAGCTGTTGTTGCTGCTACCCCTCCCTTACTCTCTGCTCTTTGCCGCTGCCATGAAAGTTTGTTCTCTGCCATGTGTCAGTCTGCCTTGGAGTCAGCTGAGCATAGAGTGAAACCTCCAGTAACTGTGAGCTCAATAAGCCTTTCCTTCCTTCATTTTGAGTGCTTGATATTTGTCTCAGTAACAAGAGAAGACTAAGCGAGGCACTTCTCAAAGCAAAGTCTTTCACTTTTGCAATTTTGAGGCCACAAAGGCTGGAGTCCTGCTGGTTCTTGTGATGTCCTCAGGCCATTTTCCATTGTCCTATTCCTTCTCAGTAACGGAAATCTCCTCTGCTCTGTCTTTCAATGCATATCTTTGTTGATGGTTCCTTTCTGCCCAGACTCAAAACATTTAAATCATTATACTGTGCTCTTTATTCTTTTTTGTTTGTTTGTTTTGTTTTTTCTTGTTTGCAGTATCAGGAATTGAACTCAGGACTTTGTACTTGCCAGGCAAGTGCTTATTCTGCTGAACTCTCTCCCTGGTCTCCTTTTGTGCTCTTTATTCTTTTTTTTGGGGGGGGCAGGGGGAACCGGGGTCTGAACTCAGACCCTTGCGCTTGCCAGAGAAGCGCTTTTTCCACTAAGCCATCTCCCTGGCCCTGTGCTCTTTATTCTTGATTCACAATATAGGTCTAGCTGAAAGACCCTAATAGTAGCCATGCCACCACATGAACATTAGAGTGTCTTGAAATTTCTTCTGAAGATTGATTAGTCTTCTGCCCTTAATCTCAGTCTCAGACAAAGACTGTGGATACAAGCAAAATGCAGGCAAACTTTCTGTCGAGCCACAACACATCATCTTGATTCCAACAACCAAAGCAGCCCTTCTTCCCAGCAGAAACTTCCTGAGCTTGGCCTTTACCAAGACCATTTCTGTCACCAAATGGTTGTCTGAGCTCTGACCAGAATCTCCCATCAAGTACAGGTTAAGGTGTCCAGCTGTATTTTCTCAGCCAGCATCTCGAGGTCTTTCCAGAGTCTTCCAACAAGCCATTCCCAAAATCTCCTAAACCACACGGTCAGGTATAGTCACAACCCTACTTCTTTGGTACCAAACTCTTTGTTATTTTTCTGTCACTGCTGAAATAAAATACCCAACACTCAAAGTTAAAGGGGGAAAGGTTCATTTAGCACAGTTTGTAGCGATTTTGTCCATAATCAGCTGTCTCCAAGGCCAGGTGGAGTGGCAGACAGTCATCCCAGAGGAGAAACAGTTTGTGTCAGGCAGAAAGTCACAACTAGCAAGAGATCTTGGGCTGGGAATATAGCTCAGTGGCACATGTGCCTGCCTGGAAAGCACACGGTCCTGCGTTCAATTCCCAGAACCAAAAACAAATGAACAAACAAAATGCAAAGACATTAGCAGCTTTTTTCTTCCATTTTAATATTCCATCTAAGTAACTGGGATTGGAAGGGTGTCAAACCAATCAGTGGACTGAGTTAGTAATCAATCACCCTTAATCCTAGCACCCTTAATCCTATCATTGCACCATGAATCAATCAATCACTTCTCTCCCTTTCTCTCCCTCCCTCTCTCTCTTTATAAACATTATCTATCTATCTATCTATCTATCTATCTATCTATCTATCTATCTATCTATCTATCTGTCTGTCTATCTAAAGGTTCTCCAGGATAGCCCCAAACTCATAGTGATCCTCCTATTCTCCTACCTCAGCTCCTAGGTGCTGGGATTACAGGTGTGCACCACCACGCCTAACAACCACATATTCTAGAATCAGCCACTTCTGAGAAAACCCCACTTAGGACATATGAGACTTTGGGGGGACATCTAAACACAAGCCATAAAGTAAAGTGAATGAGAAAAAAAAATCAATTTGAGTTCTAGGTCTTCCTAACTTCTCTATCAACTAAGTTTTTATTTATTTTATTTTACTTTATTCTGTACTTAGGGCGGTCTACAGGGTCTATAGGGTCTCACTGTGTAGTTCGGACTTGTAATGATTCTCCTGTTTTCAGCCTCCCGAGAGCTGGGATTACAGGCACGCGCCACCACGTCCAGTCTCAATTGCCATCTCAGCGCGCTGTGCGGTGGGGCAATCACAACACGCCAGGGATCAAACCCTGGCCACTGCGCTCTACCTCAGCAGGTGCTTTAGTCTGCTGAACTATCAGGCCAGCCCAGCTTTTATTCATTGTTTGTTTGCTTGTTTTTCAGACAGGATCTCGCTATGGAATTCAGGCTGACCTTGAATGCACTAGATAGCCTAAAGTGGCCTCAAACCTGAGACAATTGTATCCAGTGTGGGGATTACAGGTATGTGCCACAATGCCCAACTAGCACAGTGTTATTTTTAAGACAATATTCTGTGGCTGTTTCCACTGGAGAAGAGCTCACGTGCTAGAAGATTTTAGCTTTTTTACCCAACTACAAAGCATGAACTAAGAGTCAGCCTACATTCGCTTTTGATAAATGGCATGAATTTTATTTTTAAGTTCATTAAATTAAATTTTAGACTACATTTAAAAAGATCTTATCAAAAGAATCCACATATAATGAAAATTAATTCAACATTTATAATTCAAGCTTGAAATTTGTAACCCTGTAGTTAGCAACTGTCTCTCTGTTTACATCACCTACCTAACTTTCTTGTCTTCAATCCCCTTCGCTGTAACAAACAGGCACAAAAATAGAAATGTGTCTGGGAGGTTGCAGAGTTTTTACTTCTTTGCTTTCTCAAATTTACTGACATGTAAGAGACTTATTAAAATAATGGGTTTTAAATATTCTTTTTTAAAAAGGGAATCCATGTACACTTCTTTATTTTACAAGCTAGGAATACATTTAAGAAATTCATTTCCTAGAAAATACTTACCTCCTTTTAAAATTTACTTCCAGTTTTTCATGTTTATGCAAACATATAACTTTTTAAAAGAAAAGCTGGAGACTTGGTTCAATGGCTAAACACTTACCTAATGAGTGCTGCGGCCCTGAGTTTAATATCCAGCACCACAAAGAAAATTACACCAGGCTTGCATTTTAGTGTTAGGCACTGCCATGCCACATTGCAAAGGACATGGCTACACGGAGGTCACTAAACGGGATCATGAATTCAACTCATCTTCCAAGGACACAGAAATTGAAGAGACTCATTCACCTTGTGAACTACCTAAAATGTGGCAAATAGACAGCTGAGCAACAGCAACAGTGGCAATGTCCATTCAAGGTTTGTGCATGATTTTAATAATGTAGAGCAAGGGCTGGTGAGATAGCTCAGTGGACTATCCACCTGCTTTGGCAAGCTCAGGAATCACAGTTTGATCCCTGGTCCCAAAAGCCACACCAGCCCTGCCCTTGGGGCATGCTGAGCCTACAACTGAATCCAGGTGTGGTGGTGCATGCCTATAATCCCAGCACTGGGGAGTGAGCTGTGCAGTGAGACCCTGTACCAAATACATAAATGTAGCATAACCCACTTTGAAGAATTTTGTCTTTAAAAAAAATTATGCATAAGCAAAGAAATCTGAAATCAGACTAAGCCTTTTAGGAATACATTTTTCTAAACCATCTACATTCTTATCAATATTTTTCTAAACAGTTTGGCAAATTGAATATTGCATTTTTATGGAAACTGCCCTACTTGTTTATAATTTGTTACAAAGATTGTATCTTTTTAAAGAAAAGAACAGGTGCATGCTTACCTTCCTCTCACTGTAAACGGTTCCAGATGGTGACTATTCATCTCAGGAACTTCTTGAGAAACATCTGTTCACAATATTTATATTTGACTTTATTATATTTTTCCAAAAATTGCATTTTAAATACAGTGTCCTTTAAATTTAAAAAACATTCATTTTTCCTATTCATGAGAGAAGTCTTCCCGTTAGTTTTGTCTCAGTCTGTGCAAAGCACTACATTATTATATGACAAACAAAGCTAGATTTAAATTGTAACTTTGTGAAAGAAAGGAGGAGAGGAATAATATGTCCTGTCTTTTTTTCTATACTACTCTAATATTGTCACACACAAATTAATTATTTCTTGTCTAAGAGAATCCAACTGTTTTCAGCTTTTTTTTTTTTTCAATCTCTATACATAAGAGTTTTGTGACTTATTTTAAATATTCTCAGGAAAAAAACAAAACCAGGTTGTGCTGGGATATTGATAGTGAAGCTGATCATTTCTCTACTTGTGTGAAGTGCTTTTATGACAAAATGTATTCTTCCAAAACAAAGTACATAATGATTATAAATACAGCAAAATTACACATTATGAAAAGCCAAAATGGGATGAAGGATGGAAAAAGAAACTCTTTTCAACATTTAAACAATAATCTACTAAAATCTTGTGTACACATTATAAGGAGAAGCTTTCCTAAGAATTTGAAAGAATTCTAACTTGTAGCGTCAAGACTTACAGAAATGTGGACCGAAGCTTTAGCGCTTAGTCCAGTTCATCCTTAGAATGACACAATCCTGAGTTTGTCCAGGATTTGCTTAATCCTGGCTGATCTCATACCTCCCCCTGCCTGCCTAGTCACACTTACTGCACTGAACGAAGAGATTTATGTTGTAAAATAATGGGATATTGGTTGGCATAGCATGGCCAGTGCTCATACATTCTTCTTAGGGTAATAGCGTCCCTCCTCTCTGAGGAGACACCACTACCTCCACCTCTCAGTACCTGCAGCTGAGATGAGTGACTTCACCACATCTGAGTCTTTGTTGTCTTTTCACAAGACCTGGCCAACCAGAGCATTCCTGCTTCCAGCCAGGGGCTGCTTCAGGAATAGGATCCACCAACCAAACCCACTGAGCCAATCCCACAGCTTTTGCTGAGGGGCCCAGAAGATGGGAACTCTCTGCAGCAGGCTGCAAGATTGAAGGTAAGCTGGAGTTCTTCTGCTGGTCTTCATCTTTCCAGCAAAGCTGGCCTGAAAGCTGGGTCACACCAGGGAAAATCTAGCCAAGGGGTAGGGGACTGGCTTCTCTGGTGATATCCTCTGAGTCCCACAGTCCCCTCACACCTCAACTGGCCAGTGTTAACAGCCAAGGAGTTTCCCATTTTGCAGTGAGTTTTCTGGCATCTGCAGTGAAAGAGTCCAAGTGAAGGGAAGGAAAGAGGAGCACAAGGTGTGTACCATGAAGAGAAAGAACACACTTCTCTATGCCCACCTACATCTCATTAGGATGGGAAGAGTGTCTCAGATCTCACTACATCCCCCAGGCTGTGCACATATTTTTCTCCTGAAAATTGGATATACACACAGCGGTACGATTTAACAGCTGCACAAGTAAAAGGCAGCTATTCATGGTCCACATGGCAATGTGGGCAAAGCACAGGGAGGGAGCAACAGCACCCAGTGACCCCTGCAGCTGCTGTGGGCTTCCTTCTCTCATTAGCTGCCTTTACAGTGGAGCACTCAGTCAGGCCAACAGAAATTCATGCTCCCATCTACTCATTCATCTTTGGATCAGAATTAAGCATTTTCCCATTTCCCTTAAGGCAGAGTTGTTAATTTACATTGATTTATGACAGTTTCTTCCCTTTCTGTCTTTCCTTCCTTCTTGATGGTTGTGGAGCCCAGGCCAGAGCAGGGGTGGGGTCCCAAAAACACATTTCTGAGCAGCTGGCAGGGACAGCCAGCATGGTTACATGGCTGCTACCTGGCTTCCTCCATGATGCCAGCAAAGCTGCTAGCTGCGTGCATCAAACAATTTGTTATTTTTTATTATTACCAGGTTTGAGGGTGTTAGAGTCTCCTTCTAAGGGTCACTTCTAGGATCTTTCTATCCTGAACAAAGAATTGCCTAAGACAAGTACAAATGGGAGCAAGTTTTTATATTTATTAAAGGTACAAAAAGAAATCTCTGCAAAGGGAGTTTGGGCTAGAAAAAAAAAAAAAAAAAAGGAGGAAAATAGGTACGCTCCCAAGTGTGAGGGTGGGCGCCTGTGAGAGAACACAGCAGCCAAGAGCTCCATGAAGACTTGTTGCTTTGTTTTGTTCTGTTTTGTCTTGTTTAATCACTCACTCTTTACGCTGGCAGCAGATCCTAGGATGTCCCATGAAAACTTCTTCGAGTTCTCATGAGAGCCCATGTTCAGGGCTTCGGGAACATTCTTCGCATGTGTCCTGGGATTTTGTAGCTAATGAGTCACGCCTACTTTCTAGCTAACTCTGCCATGCTCTAGTCTCCTGCTTAATTTTCCCCTAAGAGACACATGTCTCCATAATTCTTTATGGGGCACTGAGGGAATGGAAGTCTGTCTTCATATATTACTTCCTGCTGAAAGGGGCTGTATGTGCTCTATTTTGGCATGTTGTGGCTCATGGGCTGGGTTGAAGAAAACCTGTCGGAAGACAAGAAACGAGTGTTAGTGTTTACACAAGCTGCCTATTCCATGAGAGAAAGCTTGGCAAATTTGTCAGGAAAGTAACTTTACTATTAGGTTGGGATCATAGAGCCTAAATATGAGAGAAAGCAGGTCAGACTTCCACATTTCCTGTGAAGGAGAAAATATGGTAGAGAGGGATGTTAGATAAATTATGGAGTGTCCATGAGCTGTAGCCTTAGGAACATTACTTGCATTGTAGATCTAGTTAAAAATGGGAGCCTTAATACAAGATGCCTATTTAAGCTGTAATGAAAGAGTCATTTATGACTCTACCTATCTGTACCTGGAGCAGAACTGAAGTCTTGATTTTTGAGGAGGAGTCTCAGGTCTTCCAGGCGTTGACAAGAATAGCCTTCTTCCTAGGCCTATGAAAATTCAATTGACTATGTCCCATGTAGTATCTCCATAGTTTTCTACTGTATCCCTTGAAGAAGGACCAGAATGGTTCTTTAGGACCTGAGAATGCAAGTCTCTATAATAACCTCAGGAGTGTCTAGAAGCATGGTCTGGCATAGTCTCAACAGGTAAAATCTACTTTGGCCATTTGTTGGGACTGGCAAATTGTCCCCAGTTTTACTAGTAAGTCTTTTCCTAGTGAAGGAGTAGAATACTGTGGGACATCTAAAAACTCAGTTTTGAAGATTTGACCTTCAAATTGGCTTGCCAATACAGGAGTAAAGAAGCTCTGATTAGGCCTCTACTTGACCCCAATTGTGGCTGTAGATCTAGAGGAGGGTTTCCCCAAAAGAAGAGCTGAAACAGAAGGAAAAAAACAAAAAAAAAAAAAGGAAAGGAAATGCTTACCTATGAATCCAGGGTCATTCAGGGTTTCTCTCAGGACACAAAGATGTCCACAAGGAGGGCCATTGCAAGATGACCTGGGCCTCTGAAATCCTCTTTATTAGGCACGTGTATCCCCATAGTGATACTGATCCCCAGAATTGTAGTGGCCTAAGCTCTGGGTTTTCCCTTGGATGAGCTGGGTGCCCTTAAATCATTGCTAATCATGACAGCCATCATTCTGGCCTGTCTTTTTGCCCAGTCCTCCTCCTCATCGAGATCTAATTGTTGAACACAGAAAAGGATGTGTCCAGCAATGGGTCATAAGGTCCTGGGGCCTCATCTGCAAACCTACCGGGGTCATTGGTAAATACTTGGTCTCTCTGGCCACTAGCCTGTGGTTGAAACAGACGGAAGGGACTTATAACTCCCTGAGAGACATGCAGGTATTTGAGGACAGGATTACCAATGATATCATTTTTTTTCCTTAGGAGATCTCTTTAAGTACTCTGGTCCTTGGGCTTTTATGGAGATAAAGCCATGAAAGTCTGAACATGAGAGATTCCACACTACTTTCCTTACCTTTTGCGAAAACAGCTAACTGACGAATGTAGATTGCGACCAGGGAGATAGCTTAGTAGAATAAGTGCTTTGCCTGGCAAGTGCTGAGTCCTGAGTTAAATCCCTGGTACCGCAAAAAAAAAAAAAAAAAAAAAATCAGAATGTAGATTGCCATTCTGTACCCAGGTCTTGCTATTCCTTACTTACTGGACCCAAAGAGTACTGCAGCAGTAAAGACAAGGGTGGAGCCCTTGGGGCACCAACTAGCTACCTGCAAGGGACTCTTGGGAAGAGAAGACTAGGGTCCTTCAGAAGGTGTTCTTCACAGAAGGATGCCAACCCACTGAGTCCACAGAGCATCCCCCATGAGTCTTGAGTGTTCTGCCATATACCTTTGGTGAAGCAAGCAGCACCAGTGCCCTCTTATCTGTTCATATACTTTTTACTCCTTAGATCTTTCCATACCTTGTGGTCCACTACATTTCCTCCAGGGTCAACTTGTCATACAATCTAATGACGAGGTCTCTGGGATCTACAGCATTGGCCTACAAATTTCTTAAAGGGAAGCTTTAACGAAGCTCCTTTAGAAACTACTATGAGATCAGATTGGAGCTCCTGGCTGGGGACTCCTTTGACCACTTGAGAAGCTTCACACTCTTAAGACATCAGGCTGGAACTCTCCCCCTGGGACTCCTTTACAGAGAGTGAACTCTTAAGAGACTAGGATGGGATGAGAGAAACATGAGAAGTAACTCTTACATTAACTCCATAAGAAAACCCTTGGTCGGTTGGTGCTATCTAAACAAGGACAGTTCTACTTTTTCCTACTCACAACCACTTGAGTTGAGTTTTTAACAGGTTGTGCATTTGTTCTGCTCAGGCCATCAGGGATGTCTCTAAATTGCCTGAATTTCTAATAGAAGAAACAAAAAGGGGCTCTAGCTCAATACAAAGGAGAAGATGAGGGGAGGCCCATATATTCCCTATCTCCTATTACAAGAGTGAGATTTCTTGGAGATCTTGAGGCCAGAAAACTGAAAAAACATGTGACCAACTGAAAAGACCAAGAAACATGGCCAGTTCTACATGGCCAACCCACAGAATGAAGCAAAATGGCTGCTAGTCATGGCAGAAAGGTGGACCAGAATGGAACAAGGCCCTGAAAAAGCAACTCACTAATGACACCCAGAGACAAAAGACCAGATGAGACTTTGAGCACAAAATGTGTAAACTGGGGTAGGTTTCCAGCAGGAGACCAAATTACCAAGAGTTACTTTTTCCAAAAGAGTGAGAAAGCTGAGAGAAGGCATGAGACAAAGGCACACTACACTCCAAGTTACCCGTGGAACCTGAATGATCTCTCCTGTGCCTGGTTAAAAACAGGTTCTCTGGCTACTTTTATGGTGACTGAAAATGGGAAGAAGAAGAAAGAAAATGGTAAACAAACATGATGCCACCCCATGGACCTCTTCCTGGTTGAGAAAAACAGGATGGGCCATGCGCCCCTCCCCCACCTCTATGGTGGGACACACTGGGAAGCTGTTCCCAGCACCACAGTTAAGCTTCCTACATTCTCTAGCTTCCATTCATTTTACCACCTTTTAGCTCCCTGCCTCTCCTGCTAACTAAAAAGGCTTTGACCTTTCTGAAAGATGTAAGCTTGTCTTGGGGGAGAAGGAGATTGGAGCTTTCCTAGGCGGGAAAGAGCAAGAGAAAAATGCCGTCCTGCCCATAGAATTTAGAGAGAAACAAACCAACATGTGCACTAAGGGGCCTTGCCTGCCCCTAGCTGGCTATGCCAAGTATGTTGCCAGATTTTGGGGTGCTCGGGGCCTCCTCCTAGGGATGATTTCTAGGATCTTTCTGTCTTGAACAAAGAACTGCTCAAGACAAGCACAAATGGTAGCAAGGTTTTTCATTTGTTAAAGGTAGGAAAAGAAACGTGCTCTGCAAAGAAAGTTTAGGTCAAGATGGACTACTGAACTCTTTTAGAATATTTTGCTGAGTTTACACACCTATAATATTTAAATAATGGAACTTAACAAAAAAGGGGATAGAGATGAATGTCCATTTTGTATCTGTGTATTCAAAGTGGTTAAGATAGACATATAGTTACATTCTCTTAATGAATAGAGTGATTTGTTCTAATGGTTTTTTAAAATAGGATATCAAGTCTGCATCTTGTACAGCAATTAACCACTAGGAAGAATGTATGCAATGTGTTAATTATTGAAACTGT
>NW_004524595.1:19644491-19649049 GCF_000260255.1 Octodon degus | reverse complement strand
AGGTGCGCTCTCCAGCGTGAGCAGGGGATACTGTGAGAGCCCCAGGAAGACCTCCTTTTATATTGCCCTCTTCTCAAGCTGACATCAGATCCAGGCCAGCCTGTCAAAATCCTTTGCGTTCTCACAAGAAGTCCATGTGTGGTGCTTTGGGACCTGGGAATGTGTCCTGGGATCTTGCAATTAATAGTCCATGCCTCCTTCCCCAGCTGACTGGACTGTGCTTCATCTCTGGGCTCAATATCCTGTTATAAAAGAGTAGGAAATAACCTGGGCATGGTTGTGTACACTTGTAATCCCGGAATTCAAAAAGGCTAAGGCAGAAGGAACACAAGTTCAAGCCAAAACTAGGCATCTTAGCAACTTAGCAAAATTTTGTCTCAAAATTAAAAAAAAAACCTTTTTAAAAAGAATAAAGGCCCTTGTTTTAATACTCAATATAAAAAAGAAAGAAAAGGAGGAAGAGGAGAAAGAGGACAGCGTACCTTTTTTCCTACTTTTTCTTTGCAGAGCATGTTTCTTTTCCTACCTTTAATAAATGAAAAACCTTGCTTTCATTCGTGCTTGTCTTGAGCAGTTCTTTGCTCAAAACAGTATGGAAAAGAAAGAGAAGAGGAAAAGAAAAGAAAAATAGGGAATAGGCCATTGTTATATGAGAGTTAACGATTAATGCATTCAGGGGCTGGTGAGATAGCTCAGCAGGCTAAGTGCCTGCTCAGACAAATGCAAGGACCAGGTTCCATCTCCAGCAGCACATGCCACATTGGCCCAGCCCCGAAGCGTGTTGAGCTGGCCACTGAGACAAGGCCTGGTGGCACATAGCTATAATCCCAGTGCTGCAGAGGTTGAGAGCAGGAGGATCACTATGAGCCTGATCTGCTGAGACCCTGTACCAAGTACATTGAAAAAGAAAAAAGATTAACACATTTTCAACACAGGACAAATCTTTCCTTTAACTCCTCAGGGCTGGTGATTTCCAGAAGAAAAACCAGGCTTCCTTAGAGTTCTCATAGCTCTATTTTGCTTATCTGTGGAAGACCATGGGGACTGTCCTGGCAGTTGGCCTCCCAGCATTCCTCTCTCCCCACACTAAGTGGAAAGTCTCCCAGCTGAGGCCTGTGTGTGCTCCCCTCCCTGCTTCCTAGGCCTGGTGTAAGCTTTTCCTGCCATCCACAGTGCTAAACCTGACATACTGCATGCATTCCCCTGGATGCACAAAGCTGCCTGGACCAGCTGGAGGTGGAAGACTCAGGCCATAAGCATGTCAGGAATTGACAATATTATTGTAAGAAAGTCTTAGTTCAACACTAGGGGGCTGTTACCATGGCCACTTCTGTCCCAACAGGTTACATAAGCTAAATAACCAAAGTAAACAGAAAAAGTATTTCACAGGCATTTCCAAAGAAAAGTGTAGGGGGCCTGCCTCTTAGCTCAGTTCTTTAAGTGGCAGCTTCAACAAAGCAGTCAGGTTGCTGTGGTTCAATCCCCACAACTCAAGCCAGCCAAACCTGCCCTGAAGGCATTCGGAGCAAAAAAAAATCCTTCTGCCTTTTTGGAGCCGTGGTTTTGCAAAAAAACCAAAAACAAAGAAAAGTGTAATTACCAACTATTAAGAGATTCGGACATTTGAAAAATATTATCTACTGCCTTAGTTTCCTTCTCTTTCTCCTCTGGTTATGCTTTTTAGTGTTATTGTATTTGAAACTACATACATTTACCTTAAGAATCCACTACACTTCAGGAAAATAAAAATTTGCATAAATATTTTAATACACACCATACATTGATCTCTGGTAAATTCACTGCTTTATCTACATGCATTTAGGATTTTCTTGCTGTCTCTAAGACCAAACAGACACTCCTACAGACACAAACACATACATGCACACACTACATTAACAAGGAAAAGGGAAACACCTCCTATTATATAAACAAAAATTGAGGAAGATAAGAAAGAGGAGAATCCATGTGGTATTGCACACCTGTAATCCCAGCACTTGGGACGCTGAGGCAGGAAGATCACTGTAAATTTGAGGCCAGTTTGGCTTACCTACAGAGTTCAAGGCCAGGCTACACAACATAGTGAGACCCAGTCTCAAAACACGTTTTAACAATTTTAAATAAAAGAAGAGGGGAGTGAGACGAGAGGGACGGGGAAGCCGGGTGGCGCTGACCCCGCCCGGCCCCGCCCCGCCCCGCCCCGCCCCGGATGAGGGTATGTATTTGGGGCAGGCTCAGGACGTAGTAGCACGGAGAGAGGCTGGCTTAAAGGCAGTCCTGGTACAGCTTCGGAAGCTGGGAATTGAGCTGCGGTCCTATGTGCCTGCCTGTATTTACCCAAGCAGTGCTTTAAACAACTGAGCTATTAGGCAAAGCCCCTAAGGAAGATTTTATGAGTAACCAGTTCATGCTCACCAGTGCAAGTATCACATTCCTGGTTTTGCAAAGCTTGGCCACCCAAGCACTATGAATGCTAATGACCTCAGACACAGGTGGTCCAAAGCTGGGCAAGAACACCTGCTGCAGTTCGGGAATGAGCTGGAAGAAGCCCGCCAGGTAGAACTTTATGCGGAGCTTCAGGCCGTGAACTTTGAGGAGGTGAATTTCTTTTTCCAAAAGGCTATTGAAGGATTTAACCAGTCTTCTCATCAAGAGAAAGTAGCTGCACGAATGAAACCCATCTCTCGAGAGGTGACGGACAGTGCCATGAGGAATCAAGATCAGCTGCAGGACTGGGAAAGTGAAGGACTTTTCCAGATTTCTCAGAACACAGTAGCAGTTCTCCTACTAGCTGGTGGGCAGGGAACAAGACTTGGAGTTGCGTATCCCAAGGGGATGTATGATGTTGGCTTACCATCTCATAAGACACTTCAGATTCAGGCAGAACGTATCCTGAAGCTTCAACTGTTAGCTGAAAAATACTATGGCAACAAATGCATCATTCCATGGTATATAATGACCAGTGGCAGAACAATGGAAGCAACACAGGCGTTCTTCACAAAGCATAAGTACTTTGGTTTAAAAAAAGAGAATGTAATTTTTTTTTCAGCAGGGAAAGTTATTTATTTATTTATTTATTTTGATGGGAAAATTATTTCGGTAGAGAAGAACAAAGTTTCTCTGGCCCCAGGTGGAAATGGGGGTCTTTATTGGGCTCTTGCAGCCGAGAATATTGTGGAGGATATGGAACAAAGAGGCGTTTGGTGCATTCATGTCTATTGTGTGGACAATATATTGGTCAAAGTGGCAATTCACGGTTTATTGGATTTTGCATTCAGAAAGGAACAGACTGTGGAGCAGAGGTGGTAGAGAAGGTAAACCCTACAGGACCAGTTGGAGTGGTCTGCCGAGTGGATGGAGTATACCAGGTGGTATAATACAGTGAAATTTCCCTGGCAACAGCTCAGAAACGAAGCTCTGATGGATGACTGTTGTTCAACATGGGCAACATTGCTAATCATTTCTTCACTGTACCATTTCTGAGAGATGTTGTCAATGTTTATGAACCTCAGCTGCAGCACCATGTGGCTCAAAAGAAGATTCCATATATGGATTCCCGAGGAGAGTTAATTAAGCCAGACAACCAAATGGAATAAATATGGAAAAATTTGTCTTTGCCATCTTCCAGTTTGCAGAGAAGTTTGTGGTATATGAAGTGTTACGGGAGGATGAGTTATCCCTGCTAAAGAATGCAGGCAGTCAGAATGGGTATGACAACCCTACAACTGCAAGGCATGCTTTGATGTCCCTTCACCATTGCTGGGTGCTCAATGCCAGGGGCCACTACATAGATTAAAATGGTTCTTGCCTTCCAGCAATTCCCCACTTGAAGGATGCCAATGATGTACCAATCCAGTGTGAAATCTATCCTCTTATCTCTTATGCTGGAGAAGGGCTAGAAAGTTATATGGCAGATAAAGAATTCCATGCACCTTTAATCATTGATGAGAATGGAGTCCATGAGCTGGTGAAAAAAAGGCATATGAGTCATGTGCCAAGTTCTGCCACAACAGGGGATAGCTTTTTGTTTTTAACAGACCAACTGTGAACCTACAAGATACGTCCTGGAAGACTGAAGTTGGAACCTTCACAAGATTTCATTTTGCTTGTTGAACTCTTACAACTACAACAAACTTCCCAATATTCAGATGACTGAATTTTAGATAGCATTTTTATAATTCTCAATTCACTGAAGGTCCTATTTATATTTTTCAATTTGTCTGATTTGTTTCCTAGTCAAGGAAAACATTGGCCATCTAGGAAATTTCTCATAGATTAACTATAGCCAAAATGTTCAACATCACCTTACTTTGACTGGAAGCTTTTGTTTTTGAAATTGTACATAGTAATAATATGTTATTGTATATGTCAGAACGTTTTTATGGTACTAAAAGTTTGTTTTATTTTATCAAGCATTAAACTTTTTTATTTTTTTAAGATTTATTTTTTTATATATTCCGCTCTTTATTTATTTATTACATTCATTTATTGTATATGTGTGTGTGTGTGTATGGGCAGCTCAGCCCACCAGGGGGCAGGGCTGGCTGGCATGTGGTGCTGG
>NW_004524595.1:19641531-19643066 GCF_000260255.1 Octodon degus | reverse complement strand
GAACAGAATTTCAGGGATGCCTGCCTCTAGGGGCAGGGGAAAGAAAAAGAAATTAGTCACACTTTTTTAGTCCATTTTTATTGCTATGACACAATACCTGGGGCTGGACACTTTACAGAGTAAAGAGGTTGACCTAGCTCACAACCCACTTTCAGGGAGTCATGCCAGTGTGAGAGATTAGCACTTGCACCATAAGAAAAGTATAATTCCCCCTTAAATACTCCAACAGCTCTCAATGCTTCCGCTGGGGCCCACACTTGCAGCACAAAAACTTCAGGGTCCAATAGTGTCCAAGCCTCCCAAGTCTTCACATCCCTGCAAACTTCTAGCCTAGGGCAGAAGAAAAACCCAAGTCCTGTTGATTATTCTTGAGACACACAGGAAGGCATCAAAATGTAAAATTTCTGGGGAGTGGGAGAAGATTTTAAAGTACTTTCCAAGTTGTTACAGCAGTGGTTCTATGAATATATTCTGAACAAATAACAGTGACCACTTGGCAAGGAATGTGTTCTCTTTATTTTTTTATTTTTATTTTTATTTTTGGTGGAACCGGGGATTGAACTCAGGCCCTTGCGCTTGCCAGGGAAGCGCTTATTCCACTGAGCCATCTCCCCGGCCCCAAGGAATGTGTTCTCAATAGTCACAGGGTTCTAGCCAGTTCTCTTCCAGAACTCAGAAAGAGAAATAAATTCATTGTAGAATATGTTCCCTTCAGTGGGCTTCAAAACTGCAGCTCTGGGTCTGGGAAAGGAAAGGGGGAAGGAGAGAAGGAGAGCTACAGGGAGAGAGGGAGGGCGGGTCTATGTAAGGATATAAAGAGGACTCTATGATGAGGAAAGCTCTTTGGACTCTATAAAATATGGCTTCCTGTTTCCCTTATAATGTTTCTGAAGGTAAGCTGGAGAAGTAGCACTTGTAAAATTGCCTAATTCCACTATCAGGGAGAAATACAGATTGGTTTTTTTTTTTGTGCTTAGTCTGTTCTCTGTTGCTATAACAGAATACCTAAGATGAGACATCTTATTTTTTAAAATAGAACTTTATGTCTTACAGTTTGGGAGACCCAAGGCATGCTGCCCGCGTTGGTCAAGGCCTCCTTGCTGTCTTCACAGAGCAAGGGATCCAGACTTTATAAGCTCGAGTCTCTCCTTCTGCTCCCCTTCTTCTGCTCTTCCTCTTCCTTCTCCATTCCTTCCCTCCTTCCCTTCTTCTTGCTTTCATCCTGGGGGTTATGAGGGTCAGACCCAGGGAGCACCAAGCGATATCACCAGCTCTTATTTTTTTCATTTTGAGATGGGGTCTTCTTGTTAAATTACCTGAGCTGGTGTGGAACTTGAAATCCTCCTGCATGCACTTTGCCAGTTGCTGGGATTACAAGTCTGTGCTACCTGGCTCAGCTTTGCTTTGCTTTTTTCTTTTCTTTTCTTTTCTTTTCTTTTCTTTTCTTTTCCTTTCTTTCCTTTCTCCTCTTCCTCTTCCTCCTCCTCCTCTTCCTCTTCCTCCTCCTCCTCTTCTTCTTCTTCTTCCTCTTCCTC
>NW_004524595.1:19638927-19641322 GCF_000260255.1 Octodon degus | reverse complement strand
TCCTCCTCCTCCTCCTCCTCCTTCCTCCAGGGTCTCACTATGCAGTTCAGGCTGGCCTTGAGCTCACTTTGTAGCCCAGGATGATCTCAAACTGGCATTGATTCTCCTCCTTCAGCCTCCCAAATGTTGACATTATAGGTGTGTGCCACAACCCCTGGTTTATTTCTCTTCTTATGTCAACACCAATCCCAGGGTGAGTTCCCACCTTCAGAATCTCATCCAATGCTGACTACTTCCCAAGGCCACATCTCCAAACAGCACCAACCTTGGAAACTGAGTGTGTACCCCATGAGCTTTTGAGGGGACACATTTAAATCACAATATCCTTTTTCTGTCATGCCAACCAACAGCAGGCAGCTGAAACAAATACATAGCCAATAGGACTCTGCTGGGAAGACTTACAGTGCAAACGTTCCCAGGGCATGTACTCATAGCTGCGTTCTTGGCTGATCCCACAGGATTGTGCCTGTCATGGAGTGTTCTTTGTCACCCTCACACCACCTCAGCCTTACTTAGTATGACACCAACCTCTCTCTGGCCCTGGAAAGATGGATTCATCAACCACTGACTGATCTATGAGGAGCAAAGCCCATGCTTAGGGCCTCAGGCAGAATCTATACCACCCCCAAAACACATGGCGGCTACAAACTCCCCAGGTAGGGACAAATGGGTTCCCCAAAGGATAAGCTAGGTGCTGTCAGGACACACCTGTACTGGGGGTGAGAAGACAGTGGAAGGCTCCATGGACAGTCTACAAGCCTGTGTGAGTGGCCAGTGTATTTGTCTTGGTTACTGTCTTGTCACTGAGATGCAGTAATCAACACCTACTACTTGAAATGGAGGTTTATTTTGGCTCACAGTTTATAAAGGTTTCAGTCTGTAGTGGACTGGCTCCAAGATAGGCCACAGAAAAGAATTGTTCCTGACATGGTGATGGGGAGCAGAGAGTAGAGGAGGTGGGTAGGGACAGACCCCTGCAGGCCATGCCCCAGTGACCACCTCCACCCACCAGGCTTTCCCTCCCAACATCATATCCTAAACCATCCATGACTGAGTATCACATCCTGGTGAAACCTCCCCAAAGCCTGAGCTAGAAGAGCATCAGACTGGGGACATCTAGCTATAAACCATAACAATATTAGTTAGGAACCTCTGAAGAAACAAATGCAATAGGTGGAGAGAGAGAGAGAGAGAGAGAGAGAGAGAGAGAGAGAGAGAGAGAGAGAGATTTTCATACTGTTCATGATAAGGGCTTGGCTTATATGACTGCAGAAGTGCAGATGAACTGAGCTGGGACAGTCCATGGTAGAAAGCCCATCAGAATCCAAGGGCAAGAAAACCAAGGTCCAGAGGACTCGGGCAGAGAGCAGAAATTGTTTCTTACTTGGCCTTTCAGTCTATTCAGAACTTCAACAGAATGGATGAGGCCCACCAACATTAAAGAGAGTAAATAGCACATTTCAGTACATCTACCAACCCCAGTGTTGCTCCCACCCGGAAGCATTCTCATAGCCACACCCACAGTAGTGTGTGGCCAAAGAGCTGGACCCCTACAGTCCGGTCAGTGATACATGGAATTTGTCATCACAGGCAGGAAACATGCTCAGAGGGTTAGTATCAAGAGTCTGGCAAAATAGCCATGCCTCTAACCCCAGCTCTGAAGAGGCCAAGCAGGATGATTGGAAATTCCAGGCCTATCTGCACTGTGCAGGGAGTCCAAGTCCAGCCTGGACTGCACAGTGAGAACTTGCCTAAAAAAACACAGAAAGATTTGAAGCCATTTCGCCTAAAAGTGAAAGCGTTTGCACAGCAAACCTCCCCATGCTCAACTCCTGCTCCTTTTGCCACTGGGCACTTCAAGCCTGTCCTGGCTGTCCTTCTTCTAAGGACCATTCCTCACTGCCCTCTGCTCTGGGATGTACCACTGACCATCTTCTGCCCCGCCTTTGCTCCCTCATCCCCTCACTACTGCCCAACCTCCAAATCCTGCTGTAAAAGGCACCTCCTGAAGGAGAGGCCCCCTTAACCCATTCTTTCTACAACTGGACAGAGAACCCTTCCTCGCCTGCTCCCGAAGCTGGTGGTCCCTGGCAGCATCTGCCCGATCATCAGCTTGTAGTCAGGGAATGTTTCTCCACAGCACTTTCCCAAGTTTTGGACCCACGTGTATTCAGCTGAGCCGGGCTGTGTTGAGAGTGCCATCTTCATTTACTTGCCAATGCGGAATTGCTGATAGGGAAATGAGCGGGAGGCTGGGCATAGCGATGCACATCTGGAATCACAGTACGGGGGAGGCTGAGGCAAGAGGATTGCTGCAAGTTCAAAGCATCCTGGGCTACACGGTGAGTTCAAGGCCAGCCTGAACTGCATAGCAAAGCCCTGTCACAAAAAAAAA
>NW_004524595.1:19631199-19638057 GCF_000260255.1 Octodon degus | reverse complement strand
TTCTTTCTTTCTTTCTTTCTCCCTTCCTTCCTTCCTTCCTTCCTTCCTTCCTTCCTTCCTTTCTTTTTCTTTCTTTCTCGAGTGCACGTGTGGTGTGTGTGTGTATGAGAGAGAGAGAGAGAGAGAGAGAGAGAGAGAGAGAGAGAGAGAGAATCAGTCTCACAATGTAGTCCAGGCAGACCTTGAACTCACAGCAATCCTCCTGCGTCAGCCTCCCAAATGCTGGAATTATAGGCATGTGCCACCATGCCCAGCCGCTGCTTTATTTTCTAACATGCTATATTTAGATTGTTTTTTGTCTGTTTCTCTCTGATAAAACTAAGCTCCACAGCATGAGGGTATTGTCTGTTTCTGCTGTGTTCCTAGAGCCTAAAGCAATGCTGATACATCCTGAGCCCTCAGAAAACACTGGATGAATGCAAATAGATAGGACAAGAAATACCACAAGGCCAAGACGAGACCAGGAATCAGGAGGCCAGGGGATGAGTCTTAAGTTGGGAAAACTCAGGTGTTAAAGGTAGACAAGGAAGGGAGTAGGAGCCAGAACTTTCTACAATAAAGTAGGAAGAGACAAGACCCAGTCAGCCTAGGATGAAGCCAGTGAGTGCTGCTGTTTACAAATCAATTAGGAGAGCATATTAGGCCTGGTCAGGGACTTCCAAAGCCAAACTGGAGGAAGGGAGCCTGGTTGTAACTAAAGAATGAAACCACAAGCCAAGAGACAAAGAATCAAACCAAACAAACAGCAAGTCCTGGGCCACGGCTGTAGCTCAGTGCTGGACCACTTGCCTATCACGCACAGGACCCCGGGTTCAATTCCCCATACTGCACAAGAGAAGGAGCAGGAGACAGAGGCCTAGAGAGATGACTTGAGAGATGAAGAATTGGAATTCAGGGAACAGAGAGGGAGAAATGTACAAGTAGGGGACAAATGGGGCTGAACTAAGACGTGAGCATATTATTTACTTAATTCTGTTCAATTCTTTTCTGCTTTACGGTACTAAGGATTGAACCCTGGTCCGTGTGCATACTAGGCAAGCATTCGACCACTGAGCTGCATCTTCAACCCTTTTTATTTTGACACAAGCCCTTGTTAAATGGCCTGGGCTGGCCTTAAACTTGCAATCTTCCTGCCTTCGCCTCTTGAGTAGCCAGAGCACAGGCATGCACCACCATGCCTGGCTTACCCAAGTTTTACATGCTGCCTTTTTCATTCCAATCTTCTGGGGGTGGTCATGAGGCTCTAATTCTTCTGAGTCCTGAGGACTATATTTGAGTTATATTTTGACAATTCAAACCTTGACTAACTACCGTTTTCTGACCAGACCCCAGCTTCTGACCTATTTAGTATCACTACCATCTCAGATTCACCATATCCCTAAACACTACATTCACCTTTCCTCAGCAAAGCAGTCTCTCCCCAAGCTGGTGATGCATCTGTTCACTCTTCAAAGCCAGTGGGCTGGAAATAAAATAGTGGTAGCACTCGCTCATTGGCCTATGAAGCAGGGATCTGGCACTCTTGGATGGAAATGACTTCTAACACTGGTCTGTCCAAAACAGGATAGCATTGGCTGGATGGTTTACATGACAGAAATGTATTTTCTTACAGCTTTTGAGGTTGGGAAGTCCAGTGTCAAGATGCCAGCCCATCTGGTTAAGGTACAGACTTTTGTCGTGGCTTGTGGGTGGCCACCTTCCCATGGGCACTCCCTCAGACAAAGGAGGTTTGAGACCACTCTCTTGCTCTTATAAAGCTACCATCCTATTGAATTTGGGACCCACCCTCATGACCACATGTGTGTGTGCTGTGTGTACTACTGAAGGGAGTAGATAGGGCCTCAAACACAGGGCTTTACACACACTAAATGTGGGCTTTCCTCTGCGCTATACTCCCAGCCTTACTCACGTAATCTTATTTACCTCCTACAGGCCCTATTTCCAGAGAGTCCTTTCAGGGTGTAGGCTATAAACATATGAATTTGGAAGGGATGACACGATTCAGTCCATAGCATCCTTCAATGAACTGAACACTAAGCATAGCACTTTATGCCAATTACATAGTTTTGCCATGATTGTGCCCTTGTAGGATGAGAATTACTACATCTTATGTAGGAAAAATCTGGGGTAAGAATCTGAATAACTTGGGGAGATGAGTGGGTCCCCTTTTCAGGCCATTGTGCTACTGTGGTGCAGGATCCACAGACATTGGATGAGGGCTCACTGATTTTTTTTTAAAGTTCATTGAAGCAAGATTCATGTAACAGAAAATTAACACTTTAATGTGAACGATTCTGCCAATCTTTGTGTTGCACATCTGGATCACAAGTTGGAGGGCAGCCTGGGCAATCTGGGGAGATCCCATTTTAAAATTAAAAGGACTGAAGATGTAAATCTCTGGTGTAGCATTCCTGGCTCCCATCCCCAGAACAGCACAAAGGAAGGAGGAAGTGGGGGAAGGCGAGAGTAGGAAGAGAAGATAATTCATGGCCTGCGTTACACTCGGAAGGTTGTGCAACCACCACCTCTATCATGCTCCAAAAACTCACCCGCTGCTGGGTGTGGTAGCTTTGCTTGTGCTCCCCACACTAGGAGGTGACGCAGGAGGAGCATCACGAGTTTGAAACCATCCAGGATCTAGATATGGATTGGTACTTTTAAGACAGGATCTTGCTATGTAGTTCAGCTTGGCTTAGAACTCATCATAATCAAATAGAGATAGAGATAGATAAAGGAGATATATGATGAATAGCTATAGGTAACACTATAGACATAAATATATACATATAGATACATAGATACAGATATAGAGGTAGACATAGATGTAGATGTAGATTAGATATAACCCACTAAGTACTTTCTCCCTGTTCCATCTGCTCCCAGCCCCTGGCAAGAATCATGACTTTGAAGTCAGCTTTTTTCCTACTAAAAGTTTTTTCTACCTTCTTGCTAGGTTACAAGCACAGATGTAACAAAAAGGGAGTATTGCCTTTGACATGAAGAAGCAGGACTGGTGTGAGGGCCACAGCTGGAGACACTTGCCTGGGTTCTGGGACGTGTATTGGGACAAAAGCCAGATTCCTGCTTGGTTCTGGGTTCAGTACCTCGGTGGGCTTGGTTCTCATCTGCTTGTGCTATCCACTGTTGAAGCTAAGTCTTAGAAGGTAAGATTAGTACAGGGGAAAAAATTTGTGTCCTTAAGCTGTGTTTTGTGATTGCAATTGATTTGTCTTTTGGAGGGGCTTAAGGGACGTGGAGAAGTCTATGAAAGAGAAGGAGGAGAAGCTGCGGATGGAAGGAACAGAGATGTCCCTGGAGAGTGGAAGTGTTGTCTGGAGCAGCTCAGGGAGCACTAGAGCCCATGACCAGTTCACAAACAACTCCTGGAGAGACCCGTCTGCAGACCACAAGGAGGGCAGCAGGTGAGGAAATATTGGGAACCATGAGGAATAGTGCACAGGTAGCATGGTGGTTATTGTGGGGCCCCAGGAGCCACCTGTCTGAGCCTCCTGCTGGACACACACAGGAACAGCCTGAGCTGCAGAGTTCTGCAGGGAAGCTCAAGGCTTCCAACCAAATACCTGCTCTCCCCACAAGGTGGACATGACAAAGAGCAAGCTCAGCCTGCAGCTTAGTGCACCTTAGCTAGAGGAAACATGGCCCACACTATGATGGAAGCTGATGCACGGCCTTGCCTAGTGCAGACTAAGGATCAGAGCTAATTTGATTAGAATGCAGAGCCAAGAAAACAACTCATATAGCAAACATTCTAGAGCAAGTCATACCTACTCCACCGCATGGGGGTGGGCGAGTCCTGCCCCTGATACCTCTGTGGGTATAAGTAGAGCAAAGAAGGGACAATCAGGACAGTAAACTTGTAATTATATAAAGAGGGTGTTGTATTTTCTGTTTAAGGAAGGCTCACCCACAGAGAAAGTGATGCCATAATAATCGAACACAAATCTGTCAATTAACACAATGAAGCCACTCAAATCTTACAAAATCTTTGCTTCACTCCTTATTATGCCCAGAATTAAATCTTCATGTTTAATAAAACCTCAACTGTGTTGCAAGTTTTCTTTTTTAAGGCTGACGTTTTAGCCAAAGAAATGTTTTCTAATCTTGCATGCGTAAGCAGTTTAATATGAGGAACCAATTGTTTATAGTGAAAATAGGTGGCAAGCTGAAAATTCATGACAGCTTAATTCCTGCTTGAGAGCTGTGACAGCAAGCCAACAGGCTACTGTGCCAGATCCATAAAACGGACTCACTTTTGCTGTAGGAGCTGTGGATCTCTGAGCAATCCTAAAAGACAAATCGGCAAGGAGAAAAATTACTAAAAAGAGAATAACAGGGCCGAGGAGATGGCTCAGTAGAATAAACGCTTCCCTGGCAAGCACAAGGGCCTGAGTTCAATCCCCAGTTCTGAAAAAAAAAAAAAAAAAAAAAAGTTAAAGAGAATAATGCATTGGAAGAAAAGAACCTGTCTTTGGATTATTAGAAATGACTAAAATATTTTAATAGGAACGTTTTAGTGCCTCTTTGTTTCTTGTCTGTGAAATATGGACAGGTCTTCCCCTAGTGATATAGGTGGAAAAACTGATCTTGAGTGGTTGACCTCCAAATGATATAGGGAATCTCCAAATGACATAGGGGAGAAATGATCTCCCAACCTGACCTGGACGAGTTCATCATCTCCAAAACTGAAGAATGAATTTTAGGAACAAATGGAGGTTATGAGCAAAATATATTTATTGAGGGAAAGAAAGCTCCTGTCTGAGAAAGGGACAGGAGGGGATCTCTGAGTGGGTGGTCCCCGGGAAGCTGTCTTTTCCCTGGGCTTTTATACAGGAAAACCATGTGGTGAGGCAGGTCTAAGGTGGAGAAGACAAGGGAACTTGCTTAGATGGGCATGAGGTGGAACAAAATTATGGTCAACCAATGAGATTACAAGCACCATTGCTCAGGTAAAATTGATTAAGTCCAGTACCAAATGGGGAAGCAAGTCACATAGCAGGCTGGCATAACTTCCTGTTATGGGTTATAACAGGAAGAAACAGGGTTTCTTCCTGTTGGGGATTGGGCTACTGACTCTTTTGGGCTCTTTCAAGGTGATTGATACCTATTTAGAATATCAGTCCCTGATGCCCTTCCCTAGAGAAGTATGTAGCTGTATTTATTTCCTCTTTTGTCTTGAGGTCTGGCCCAGATGGGAGTGCCTGCGCTTCCAAGATGCAAAGCCACCTTGTGTTCCATCTTGTCTTCTTGAGGGCCGGGCCTATCTGACTGCCTATAATATTTCTATCTAACTCAACTGCCTCCAACACTAGGAGAAGCCAAAACCCATTACACTCAATGTGTCTCTGTTGATTGAATAAAAAGAGGTAGGCAGAATCTTTACTATGAGAAGGGAGAAATAATGGGAAGTCTAGAAATTGGATATCCAAATCTCAATCTTAATTTGGTTGCCCAATAGAAAGTACATAAACAATAGAGAAGACGGAAATAGATGTTCCAAGCATCCATCTGCCTTCCTGAGCAAATGTTCCACTGGGCAAGAGTAACCTGCTCCTCTGCAGGAGCTGTGCTCTTCTACGACTTCCCAAGTTTGTCCAGAAAATCTTGCATCAAGAACAAATTTTTATCTTTGTCACCTCCCTGATTCATTTTCATGTGCTTCAAAACTTTTCCCAACAAAGTCAGGCTGACCTTGTCATAGGACTGTAACCAAAATGCCACCTGCCTTCTTCTGGCTTTGAGAGGATTCTACATGCAAAGAGACTAGCCTGGGACCTCAGAAAACAGATAGCCTACATATTCTCTCTATATTTGAAATTATCTCTAGATTCCTTAGAATACCTAGTCCAGCATAAATGCTCTGTAAATAATTGTTATATTGTGTTAGCTGGAGATTTATATAAGAAAAAATATCTGCACTTCCTCAGTACTGATGTGATCTTTTCCCCCTCTGAATACTTTAGATCTGCAGTTGGTTGTTCAGCAAATGCGGGACCTTTGAACTGGAGGACCTTTGAACAGTATAACCTTCTGGTCCTGGGCAACCCATTTGGGACTCTTGCTGCTCTAGGAGTTATTCCTGTTCCCTACTCCCCCATTCCTATTCCCTATTCCTTTACTCCAATCAATTTTCCTACTCTTAATCTCAAAAATAACAAACCAAAGCAAAGCCTCGTGGTCTTGACACATGGAGAATGACTTCGGGGAGATGGCAGTAGGTTGGTCCAAGAGATATGTGCTGAGGGAGTCTGGCTAAACCAAAGAAACCACTGATGGCTTGTAGTGCCTGAGTTTTGTGCTAACCTTAGAAAAAAAAGTCTACTATTTGTAGTTGATAATAAACTCAAGCATATTAACTATAATCTTGCCATCTATTAGCAAGATTTAACAGCAACAACTGATATTTTTCCATTTTTTTCTTTTTCTTTTTTTAAAGAGAAACAGATTTCTTTATTTTTCAATACTGGGGATTGAAACTAAGGCCCCTCATGTGCCAGGCAAGTGTTCTACTACTGGGCTACATCTCCTTTCTTATTTATTTGTTATGATTTTTATTATATCATCATCATCCTCATCCTCATCATGGTACTGAGGATTAAAGCCAGGAAGTGCTGGGCTACATCTTCATTTTTTTCCCCATAATTTTATTGAGAAACAAATAGCAATGAAACAGTTTCAAATCTGATTAGTAGGACAGTTTCAATAATTAATACATTGCAGGGGGCCTGCCCCTTAGCTTAGTTCTTTAAGTGGCTGCTTCAACAAAGCAGTCAGGCTCAGGTTGCTGTGGTTCGATCCCCAAAACTCAAGCCAGCCAAACCTGCCCTGAAGGCATTCGGA
>NW_004524595.1:19625163-19631024 GCF_000260255.1 Octodon degus | reverse complement strand
ACAGATTCAAAATGGTCCTTCATTTGTATCCTTTTTTTTTGTTTAGTTTTGTCATTTAAATATTATAGGTGTGGGGGCCTGCCCCTTACCTCAGTTCTTTAAGTGGCTGCTTCAACAAAGCCGTCAGGCTCAGGTTGCTGTGGTTTGATCCCCATAACTCAGGCCTGCCAAACCTGCTCTGAAGGCATTCAGAGCAAATAAATAAATAAATAAATAAATAAATAAATAAATATTATAGGTGTGTGAATTCAGAAAAATATTCCAAAATAGTCCAGTAGTCCATAATAGTAGTGGGTTTTCCATAAGACTGGTGATGTCAGAAGATGCTGACTTGAGCTTTTTATAGCTCAGTATATTAATATAGCTTTACGTTTTATACTTCATTTTTATACTTTTTTGCTGAATTATTAAGACCAAGATAAAGCAAGACCTATATAACAAGAAATGTAGCTTTTGTATCTGATAAGATCAGTCAAATCCCCTCCGGACTTATCCTGAAAGCCTGTACCACACTTTGTAGATCCTTTGTCAGTGTCAGCCATGTGGATGAGGCACAGTCATTGATTGACCAATTTGCTCTCTATGAAAGCCTGAAAGAATATTTTCTCTCCATGTGATTGTCCTTAGGCACACTTTACATCACTGATCACTTTCCTCTGTGGCCCCATAATCTCCTTGATCAGAATATTTGGGACACAACTGAGTTACAGGTTGTTACAGTACAGGTTCTCCTATGTCTTGACTCTTCACTAACCTTGAAAGGCTAGGGCCAAAATGTTTGCTGTCTTTGCAGCCCTCCTTTTTCTCTAATTTTTCATTTGCAAACTTAGGTTGTTAACCCTCCAGAAGAGAAGCTTATTGTTATTACCCTACAACCTAGACTGTTGAGGTTAAACTCACTATCTGTCTGAATATCAAACATCTTAGGCATAACATGGAACAGGTATTTTCATCAAGTATTGATATGTTAAACTTTAAGTCTGTAGCATGCCTGGGTTTGGTCTGGAGAGGTCCCACAGGTGCAGGATAGCCAGAAGCTCTCCCACACACTCGCTGGGCCTGGGCTTGGGCTGCATCTCCATTTTTCTCCTTTTAAAAAATTTTGGTAGTACTAGGAATTGAACCAAGGGCCTTGGTACAGAGCTGCAACCCCATAATTTTTTTGCTTTGAGGTAAGGTCTCACTAAGTCACTAAGTTGGCCAGCTTAGGCTCAGAATTGCAATACTCCTGTCTCAGCCTCCTAGAATGCTGGGATTATAAGAATGTGCCATTGTATCTAGGTTCTGTTTTCTTTTATGCATGACTTTAAGAGAGACAGAGGAGAGAGAAAGAGAGATAACTAAGAGTGGTGATCAGCACAAAAATTCAGTGGCCAAAGAGATAGCTCAGCAGCGTAAGTGCTTGAGTGGTAAGTGCAAGGTCCTGAGTTCAATACAAGTATAGCAAAATAATAATAATAATAATAATAATAATAATAATAATAATAGCAATCAGCCTCTCCAAGATTTAGAATCTAAACACTGGAAAATGCCCACCAGAAAAAATCTGGACTTACTCCTGGCTCCTGGAGGTGAGAGAGCCTTGCTTTTTGAAGCTTGATAGAGATCCGGGTGCATGTACTTACCTTAAATAAGGCTGGAGAGTGCTTGGCTGGGCACCTCTGGGAAGGAGGCAAAAGTGTGAATCTGGGACTCAAAACAGCCAGGGGACAGCTTCACTTTAGGGTGCTCAGTGTTACCTTCCAAGGCGCCCAGGGTTCCCTATGAGTGACAAGCACAGGAAGTAGATGCATAAGGATAAGCTTGGAAATAGATTCCCTAAAGGGCTTAACCTTGGACCAGGAAGGACATGAGTTCCATCCCCCAGGAGGAGGCCAGTTCTAGCCTGAGTCACACTGAGTCTGAGAGTGCCTGCGTTGAGGACTGGAGCCCTCACCTACTGCCTGCATCCAGCACAGATCTGGAGCCTGATTGCCTTTCTTATCTGCCTGTGCAACCAGCCACACATCTTGGTCTGGATACCACTACAACCTGGAGGAAACAGAGGGCACCGGAGTAGGGGGAACTCCTGTGACCCCACAGTACACAGGGATAGACAGAAAAACATGAAGTGCCGGGCTCCCAGACTGAAAATCCAGGAAGAAATCTGCTCATTCAAACTGACATAGAAGTTTTCTTTTTTCTTGCTTTTGTATTTAATTTATTTTATTTTTTCCTTCTATCTTTTTCACTGGTTTATTTTTTCCTTCTTTATTAATATTATATCGATAGTTGATACTGTGTTATTATTATTGATTGTGATCTATCATCAGTGGAGGGAGGCATGGTTATTTAATTTAGTATGAATTTGCTCTATATCAATATCTGGGTCATAGTGCTTCCTACTAGAATTGTGGATTTCTTTTCTATGATTGAGTGTGGTATACTATTGGTTCTCATGGTGTGTCAATGCCCAGTTGTCTTGAATATTATTACTATTGCTGCTTTGGTTGATATTGCCATGGTCTCATATCTGTTGCCATTAAGGGGTTTTCTCTGTATGCTAATACCCAGATTATCTTTGTGACACTACCAAAACTGGACCAGGAAGGTCCATTCCACCAGTGGCCCATTCCCAGACAGCTGGGTGTTCAGTCAACTACTCTGCATCCCCCCTCTCCCAAATTAACAGAGGTGGTTGGATCTTGAGACAGGCAAAGGACTACAGTTAGCCACAGCCAAAATGCATTACCTAAAGAGATGTTCATACTAGCAATAAAGTCCACTGTAAGTACCTGCGAACCTAAGCACAAAACAAGATAACACATAAGCCAAAAACATATATACATACTGTGAAATGGAAAGCATTTATTCAATGAGAAGGAAAAACTAGGATGAGGAAAAGGCCAAAGGAAGAAAGGAAAAGATAATTTATGTATATCTGTAGAATAATTTGGATAATTGTCCTGCTGATTTCTGCTGTTCTTTTGAAAGGAGCAGTTAAAGCTTAAAAATTTTCTGCTTTTATTCTTTTTTTTTCTTTTTAATTTCATATAACTCTTTTGTTAATGTTTTGAAACCAATTTTGCATGTTTATATCTGGTAACTAAACAACCAATTTGAATATAACATCGCACAATACAGCTGCCGTTGTTGAATCCTCATTACTTTGTTCAGTGAAATTTGTATGATCTCTAACACTAATTTTTTATTACTATTTTGTGTATTCTTTAAAAAATAAAGAAAAACAGAAACAAAATCAAATAAGCCAAAAACAACAGAAACATGAGAATACAAGGCAATGAAATACATCCAAACTTCCCAACTCACTCAAAACCAATGTTGAGGGTACCAAGGGGAAAGACAGAAAAATCCACACACCCAAGTTATTTAAAAAGATAACAGAAGAAGTTTAAAAAATAAGATAAATTCTTTCTCAATGGGCTTCCACAGACTAGATGAGACACAACCACAGGAGACATTCAAATCAGGAAGCTGAGGCCTCAACCATACAGAGGCCAGGAACAGCCTGAACTTGGAGCTGGAAGTACTACAAGAGGTACTCTGCCCTAATACTACTGCAGGCATGGGATCATCCAGCATGGATCTGGGCTCTATTTCCTTTGTCTACCAATGATAGCAGAGACACCACTGAATTGGACATTAACACGGAACTGTAGACCCTAGGAAATAACCACAGGCTTCGAATCACAGAGAGGGGCCAGTGAGATAGCTGGACTAAGCACCTGCTTAGACAAGCATAAGGACCATGGTTCAATCTTTGGCACCACATGTGGCACCAGCCCTGCCCCTGGGTACATGGAGCCGGCCACCGAGAGTGGGCGTGGTGGTGCAAGCCTGTAATCCCAGTGCTGGGGAGATTGAAAACAGGAAGAGCACTATAAGTCTGAGCTGTGTAGTAAGACCCTGTACAAAAAGAAGAAAAACAAAAGTCACAGAGAGATCTCTTTTTTTCTCTCTGCCTTTGTCGTCGTTGTCTTCTTCTTCTTCTTCTTCTTCTTCTTCTTCTTCTTCTTCTTCTTCTTCTTCTTCTTCTTCTTCTTCTTCTTCTCTCCTCCTTTTCCTGTTACTTCTCCTTCTTTTTTGATTCTTTGTCTTCCTCTCTTCATGAATGTGAATATTATTATTTGGATTTTTCTTTTGTTTTGCTTAGTTCTTATTTTTGCTTTTTCTTTCTTTCTCTCCTTTTTTCACAAGTTTACAAAAGCTTGGGCAATCTTGTTTTGTCCTTTAGCCTTACTTCTAATCTCTTTCTCTTCTTTTATTGCTCTGTTTTTTTCTCTTATCCCTTTTAATTTTTTCCTGTAAGGGTAAAATCACTATTGATAGGATATTTACTGTATATAATTTTGCAGCTGGTTTTTGGTTTTGTTATGTAACTATAAATCATATAACTATGGCTGAAGGTGGCAAATTAATCATTTAAGGTGGCAAGTTGTTCATTTCTGGACTGTGCTTGATGCTATTGTTATTACTGATTATACTACATTAGCAAAGGTGATATAGCTGTTGTCACCAGTTGTTTGTATGCCAGTGCCAAGTTGTCTGGGAAGCATAAATAATATCACAGTTCAGTGCCAAAGAGCTGGGTGCTGGTTCAAATAGGCAATAACTTATCTGACAGCAAGATCTTGGGATGGACTCAAAACCTAAAGCCAACTGCATTTAGGAAGCAAATCTGAAAAGTAGTCTTTCCTAAGGAGAGATCTCAACAATAGTAATAAAGCTACCTATCATAAGCAATTTAAAAACATCAAGCCTGTCTTTGTTACTTTTCCGACACCCAAAGTTAAAGGAGAAATTTTTATTTAGCCCACAGTTCATACAGGTTACAGTCCACAATCAGCTTGCTCCAAAGCAGGGCAGCACGTGGTAGAGAGGCAACAGTTCATAGCCAAGAATACATCAAAAGCAATGAGAGAGAGTGAGACAAGCCTCTTTCTGTCCCCTATATTATATGTAGCCTACTGGGATTAGGGCAGTATCAATCCAATCAGTGAACTGATCTAGCAATCACCCACTCTTAATCCCAGAACCCTTAAACCCAGTATTGCACTACAAATCAATCACACAGCCTAGATTCAGCCACCTCCAAAAAATCCCTATGATCAAATGAGGCATTTGGGGGATATCTAGATATAAACCATAACAAATGCAGAAAAACAAAAAACTACAAATGAGAAGAAACAGAAGCAAGATGCAATCCCAGGCCTCCAGCTCTTGAAGGAAAATTCAATAATTGAATTATAAGAAGTGAAAATACACCCAGCTAAACTTTCAGAAATTCTAGCAGGAGAAGGAACAAAGCAAATGAATGAGGCTCTGGGGAAAAAAAAAAAGATATAAGAAATAACTTCACAGATAACTGAAGGAGTGATTACCATAATGAAGTATATTACAAGTGAATGTAGAGTAGATGCAGATTGAAAAAAAAAATAGAGGAGTTAAGAAAACTGATGGAAACCATGAATGCTCAACATAGGAAAGAACTGGATTCTATGAAACAGATTCTAACAGATATCTAGGTATCTTAGTTACTTTTCTCATTGTCAGGAAAAACAAAAACAAAAACAAAAACTGACATCAAGGTTAAAAGAAAAAAAAAAGGTTAAAAGAGGAAAGGTTTTTTAGCTCACAGTTTGTATCTTTTTCTTTCCTAAGGAGAGGTCTCAACAATAGTAATAAAGCTACCTATCATAAGCAATTTAAAAACATCCAGCCTGTCTTTGTTACTTTTCCGACACCCAAAGTTAAAGGAGAAATTTTTGTTTAGCCCACAGGAGGGGGAAACCGGGGATTGAACTCAGGCCCTTGCATTGCCAGGGAAGAGCTTATTCCACTGAGCCATCTCCCCGGCCTTT
>NW_004524595.1:19613326-19616012 GCF_000260255.1 Octodon degus | reverse complement strand
TTGCAGGGACTTTTATAGAGGAAAACCCTGTGGTGAGGTGGGTCTAAAGTGGTGGAGAAGACATGGGATTAGTTGGGCATGAGGTGGGACAAAACTATGGTCAACCAATGAGATTACAAGCACCATTGCTCAGGCAAAATTGATTAAATCCAATATCAAATGGGAAAGCGAGTCTTGTAGCAAGTGGGCATGAATACAGAACAGGGTCTCTTCCTGTTGGGGGTTGGGCTAGTGACTCATTTGGACTCTTTCAAGTTGATTGATACTATTTAGGATCTCAATCCCTAATGCCCATCCCTAGGGAAGTATGTAGCTGTGCTTCCTCTTTTTGTCTTGGTCTTGAGATGTGGCCCATATGGGAGTGTCTGTCTCTTCCTAGTTGTAAAGTCACCTTGTCTTCCATCTTCTCTCCTTGAGAGCTTGACCCTGTCTAACTGCCTATAATATTTCTATCTAACTCGGCTGCCTACAACACTAGCACAGTCTCAGCCCCTGTGCCTCAAAGCTGCACTGACGACTATTATACCTCTGCCCAGGGCTGCACTGCTCCTATGGGCAACTTTGCCAAGGTTACCTGTGATTCCATCTCGAAGACCTGAACCCAGGCCTCTAGAAAGTGACCATGTCTACCAAGTCTGCCTAACAGGAACTCACTGACCATCATGAAAAAAACGCACATCAGATTCCCCATTCAGAGTACTCAGGCTCCAGCAGTAGGTACAACATATAATTTTTATCCAAGAAAAATAATGAAACCTAAGTAATAATAATAATAATAATAATAATAACAACAACAAAAACATCATATTATGGTGAAACATGCATACTCATGTATTGTAGTTGGAGATTTTGCAAGGGTAAATAATACAATACAACACATATTTTATAAGATTATTTATAGTTGTCATCTAAAGAAGCAGACACACTGTGCTGGGCTCCACCCCTGGGGCACCCTGAGATAGCAATTGAGACTGGGCATGGTGGTATACATCTGTAATCCCAGCATTTAGGAGGCTGAAAACAGGAGTTTTCACTATGAGTCCAATCTAAGTAGTGAGAACCTATAGACCCTGTAATAAATACATAAAAATAATAAAATAAAATAAAAATAAAGAATCATATACAAAGAAAGTGAAAAAAGGGGGCCTGCCCCATAGCTCAGTTCTTTAAGTGGCTGCTTCAGCAAAGCAGTCAGGCTCAGGTTGCTGTGGTTCGATCCCCACAACTCAAGCCAGCCAAACCTGCCATGAAGGCATTCAGAGCAAGCAAAAAAAAAAAAAAAAAAAAAAAAAAAAAAAAAAAAAAAAAAAAAAAAAATCCTTAAGAAAGTGAAAAAAGGGTCAGGGAGATAGCTAAATAGAATAAGCACTTGCCTGGCAAGGGCAAGGTCCTGAGTTCGATCCCTGGTACCAAAAAAAAAAAAAAAAGAAAGAAAAAGAAAGTGAAAAAAAAACTGTCCACATACTAAGACCAAAGAATTCAGCTGAAGGCCTGGATCCTATGACAATGTCCTGCATGAGTCTATCTGAACACCTAAAGCTCATTAAAAGTGCCCCCAAGTCCAAATGGAGCCCACAACAATGCCTTATTTAGGCCTGTGTCACGGATCTGCACTGGGAAGGCCCAAAGGTCAGTGGTGGAAGCTGGATAGTCTAGGCCAGCAGGCTGAAGGATCCATGCTAGTAGGCTGAGAGATCCTCACTGGAGCCAGGAAGTGATACTCAAAGTAAAAACCAAAGCTCCTCCCAAAAGTACCACAGCCATCCTCAGCAACAGTGAGGACCTGAACTTCTCTCACAGTGAGGAAAGCTGAGTTCCAATCAGGAAAGCCAACACTACAGTCTTCTTCAGAAGACTGAGCAGCACACCATCTTTCCCTCCAGAGCCAGGAAGCAACGCTTAAAGTGAGAACTAGAGTTCCCCTAAAGTGAACCATAGCCATTCTCAGTGACAACAAGGACCCAAGCTCCTTCAGTGATGAGAACAGCCATGTTTGCCAGAAAAGCCAGCATGACAAGCTCCTCCAGGAGAAACAATATCCTCCAACAGCTTCCAAACAGCTTCTTCCAGCTTCCAACAGTGTCTACCTCTGATGCTCCCTCTTACGCTGCCACCACCAGCCCTCACTTGGTCCCACACCAGGCACCATGCTGGTTCAATTCACCTGGGTGTTACAAGTTGACTACCAGTTATCAATCCACCACACCATGTTTATTGCAGCACAATTCATATAGGTAAATCTTGGAAGCAGCCTATATGTCCATCAACAGATGAGTGGCTGAAGAAAGTGTAGTATTTATATACAACAGAGTATTACTCTTCAAAAAAAAGAAAAATTTGAGGAAATGAGTAACCATGACATCACAATGCTTAGTGAAATACTAAGTCATTTTCTTGTATGAGAAACATGAAGTGCACATAATTTATTTTTTTTTCAAGTTTAGCTTTTGATTTTTTAATTTTTTTTCCATAATTTTATTGACAGACAAATAGCAATGAGACAGTTCCAAATCAAATTGGTAGGACAGTTTCAATAATTAACACATTGCATACTCTCTCCCTAGTGGTTATTTGCTGTACAAGATGCAGACATGATATCCTATTTACAAACACCATTAGAACAAATCCCTCTATTCATTAAGAGAATGTAACTATATATCTATCCTAACCATTTTGAATACACAGA
>NW_004524595.1:19606117-19613226 GCF_000260255.1 Octodon degus | reverse complement strand
TTTATTTATTTATTTATTTATTTTTTGTATTTCAGGGAAAGGTCTACTGGGTGTTCAGTGCGCTACCACTTCCAGTCTTACTTGCTGTCCCAGGGGCGGGGCCGGCACGGCAGGCCTAGGGATCTAACTCCCGGCCCCTGCTTGCAGGCTCTTTAATCCACTGAGCTATTTGGCCAGCCCAGCTCACAGTTTGTAGAGTCCATCATCAGTTGGCTCTAAGGCAGGTGGTGGGGCAGAGGGGCAACTGTTCACAGTGATGAAAGATACGAAAAGAAGAGAAGAGGAGAGGAGCTTGGCATCGTGATGTACACCTGTAATCCCAGGATTTTGGAGGCTGAAGCAGGTGATTTCTGGGAGTGCAATGCTAACCTGGGCTATTTAGTGAGTTCAAGACAGCCTAGACTATGTACTGTGACCCTGGAGAGAGAGAGAGAGAGAGAGAGAGAGAGAGAGAGAGAGAGAGAGAGAGCTTCTTTCTGTCCCTTATATTGTATGCAATATAGAGGAGAGGTATCACTCATACCCTTGATCCCAGCATTAGAACATGAACCAATTACAAGTACTAGATTCAGCACCTCCATAAAAGCCCACCCCACTGTGACTACATGAGGCTTTGAGGAGACATCCAAATACAAACCATAACACCAGGAGATTAAAAATTCTATTAAAAGTGTATCAAATAGAATAAACCAATATGAGGACAGAATATCATATCTACAGAACAGGTTTGCAATTATTAATCATCAAAAGAAAACTTCTGAAAATAGTAAGAAAACACCAAAATCAATTCAATAACTGCTAGATGATGCAAACAAGAACATAAGATTGATCACAATCAATGAAAAATTAGAAAAGGGTACAAGGATATTAAAAACCTGTTCACAGCAATATTAAAAAAATCTTTAGGAGAATGAAAAAATAATTTGACATGGAGTCTTTTAGAATATTTTGCTGAGTTTACACACCTATAATATTCAATAACAGAACTTAGAAAAAATGGGGTATACCAATGAATGTCCATTTTGTATCTGTGTATTCAAAGTGGTTAAGATAGATATATAGTTGCATTCTCTTAATGAATAGAATGATTTGTTCTAATGGTGTTTGTAAATAGGATCTCAAGTCCGCATCTTGTTCAGCAATTAACCACTAAGAAGGATATATGCAGTGTATTATTTGTTGAAACTGTACTTCCGATTTGATTTGAAACTTTCTCATTGCTATATGTTTATCAATAAAATTTTGAAAAAAAAAAAAAGAATTTGACACATGGTTAAGTGAGGCATACAGAACTTCAATTAGCCATGATCAGGGGGAAAAAAACCTGCACCAAAGCATGAAATAGTACAGATTTCAGGAATTCAACACAAGAGCAAAATACTAAGAGCAGCTAAGAAAAGAAACAAACCACCTATACAGGAAACCCATCAGAATCTGAACTCAATCCCTTAAGTGAAGAACAGCTTAGCATGAAGTATTTTAAGCCCTAAAAGAAAACTTTCTCCAACGCAGATTGATGTACCCTGCAAAACTATTTTTCAAAATTGGGGGAGAAATACTTTCATGATAAAGAACATCTGAAGAAATTAATGACCACCAAACCAACACTGCAAAAAGTCCTGAAAGATATTTGAGGAAAAGACAATGGAAACAACAACTCCATGAGTCCCAGTAGAATGAATCCACCAAGCAAGGCAAATAATTAGACAGAGGGGAAAGAAAGAGAATCAATAACAGGAAAATAATATAACAAGAATAAGTCAAAACATAATAGTTATAACCATCAATGTAAACAGTCTCTATTCGTCAATCAAAAGAAATAGATTGGCAGGATGAATCAAGAAATAAGACTGAATAATATGTTGCTGACCAAATACAAGAAACACATTTAACTCAAAAGAAAATGTACAGGATGAAAGTCAAAGGAAAGAAAGCAATACTCTGTGTGGCAGGAATCCAGAGAAAAGCAGGGGTAGCAATTCCATTTGCATACAAAGTGGATTTCAAGCCAAGACTGACCCAAACAGACAAATGCCACTGTATCCTTGTAAAGGGCACAATCCAAGAGGAAGAGATAACAATAATAAACATATATACACCTAATTCAAGCATACATAACTATATAAAGCAAACATTAATAGACATGAAAAATCAAATAAGCACTAATACAATTATAGTGGGAGTCCTCAATACCCAACTGTCACAAATAGATCACCTAGAGCAAAATATAAAAAATAAACAAAAAGATATCAGAGCGGAACCAAATATTTGAAAAAATGGAATTAGTAGATATTCGTAGAGTGTTCCACTCCACAACAATAGAAAACACATTTTCTCAGCTGCACATGGGACTTTCTCTAAGATAGAATACATATTAACTCACAGAACACACTTAAGTAAATGCAAAAGAGTTGAAATATCCCATGTATATTATCAAACCATACTACACTAACATTGAAATCAATTACAAAAGAAGCACAAAAACTGCATAAACCCATGGAAATGGAGTAGCATTCTCCTGAGTAACCAATGGGTTGCAGGTGACATTAAAGAAGAAATTAGTTTCTAGATTTAAACAACAATGCCAATAGAGCAGACAAGAATTCATAGGGTGCAATGAAAGCAGTCTTATAAAGGAAATTTTATAACAGTGAATTCACATATCAGAAAAAAAGCAAGCTCAAGTAAATAACCTAATGTTATTTAGATTCTAGGAAAGGAAGAACTTCTAAAAAAGAAAAATCGACCCAAAGAATATGTAAGTGAGGAAGTTACAAAGATCAGAGTAGAAGTTAATGCAATTAAGAGTAAGAAAACTAGAATAAAATAAGGAATTGGTTCTTTGAAAGAATAAGTAAAATGGACAGATCCTTGGTCAACCTGACCCTTAGCCAAACTTATCCCCCTAAAAATCCCTCAAATTCATGCAATTAGGGGTAAAAGGGTGAAATCACAACAGATCCTTCGGAAATCCAGATCAGCAATACCTACTCAAAACCTGTAGTCTAATAAGATAGGAAAGGCAGAATAAATGGACAAATTCCTCAATATATAGGAATTATCAGAGATTAATCAAAAGGGGGAAAAATTCTAAATAGCCCAATATCATTTAATGAAATTGAAGGAGCAATCTTTTATTTATTTATTTATTTATTTATTTATTTATTTATTTATTTATTCTGTATTTAGGGCAGGGTCTACAGGGTGTTCACAGTCTCATTACACAGAATGGACTCATAGTGATTCTCCAGTTTTCAGCCTCCTACGTGCTGGGATTATAGATGTGTGCCACCATGCCCAGGCTCAACTGCCATCTCAGCACTCCTTGCAGGCGGGTCCAGCAGGGCAGGCCAGGGATCAAACCCCGGCCACTGTGCTCTGCCTAAGCAGGCACTTTAGTCTGCTGAGCTATCAGGCTGGCTCTTGAAGAAGCAATAAAAACTACCAACAAAGAAAAGCCCAGGTCCCAGTGGATTCATTGCTAAATTCTAGAAGAAATTTAGAGAAGATCAAATGTCACTATTTCTCAAACTCTTCAGTAAAAATAAAAGGAAGGCCATACTCTCCAACTCAATCCTAGAATGAAATGTTACTCTGATAGCAAAACCAGAGAAGGATCCAATCAAAAAAGAGAACTATATCCCAATTACTTTAATAAACACAGATGCAAAAGTCCTCAAAAAGCTAATATGCCATGACTAAGTAGAGATGCAGCAATGGCTCAATATATACAAATTAATAAATGTAATACACCATATTAACAAAACCAAGATGAAAATCACATTACTGTCTTCATAAATGCAAAAAATAAATGAATAAGTAAACATTTGGCAAAGCCCTCAGCCATGTCTCTCTGTATGGCACCCTGCCTTGAAGCCAGTGAACTACAGCCTGAACTTCATTCATGATAAAAACTCTACAGAACATTTCAGTAGATGTTCTTTATCTCAGCCTGATAAAGGTCATCTATGACAAACCAGCAGCCACATCATACTAAAGGGACAAAAACAGAAAGCTTTTACTCTAAAATCAGGAACAAAATAAGAATGCCCACTGCCACCCCTCTTATTCAGTATAGTTCTGGAAACATCAACCAGAGCAATTAGATAAGCAAGAGAAATAAAAGGAATACAGATAGGAAAGGGAAAATTTAGATTATCATTTGTGGATGATGTGATACTCTACATAGACTCCAAAAGATTCCTAGATTTAATACCTAAATTCAGTGGTATAGCATAATACAAAGTCAAAATTCAGAAAACAGTATTTCTTGTACATGAATAATAAACTCACTGAGAAAGATATGACAGAAACAACATCTTTCACAACAGTATCAAGAAAAATGAAATATTTAGGCATCAATCTAATAAAGGTAGCAAAGTATCTTTACATAGCAAAGGATCTCAATACTTCACTTACAGAAATAGATAAACTAGATTAAAAGCCAACAAAGAAATATCACAGTTAAACAACACTGTCAAACAAGTGGGCTTGGGCTGGGGAGATAGCTCAGCAACATAAACACCTTCCTGGAAAGTGCAAGGTCCCGAGTTTGATCCCCAATAATGCAAAACAAACAAACAAACAATACTGGACTTAATATAATAGATATCTATAACATTTTCAACCCAAGAACAGAATACACATTCTTTTCAGCAGCACACAGAACTTTTCCACAATAAACTATGTGCTACATCATAAATCTTTGAGTTTTTTGTTTTATTTTTGGCAGAACCGGGGATTGAACTCAGGTCCCTGCACTTGCCAGGCAAGCATTTATACCACTGAGCCATCTCCCTGGCCCCTACATCATAAATCTTGCTTAAATAAATACAAAAGAATCAAAATAATCTCATGCCTATTGCCAGATCATCGTACACTGAAGCCAGAAACCAATGGCAAGAAAAATCACAGAAATCATTTAAATACATGGAGACTGTGATGGTTCTCTCTCTAGATGTCTCTCAAAGCCTTACGCAGTCATGGTTGAAGAGTTTCAAATTTGGATGAATTAGTGCATGAACATGGATAAAGGGTGTGATACTGAGAGTAAGGGTATAGGAAGATTCACCCTAGGTAGGGGTAGCACCAGTTTATGGGCTTGTAGCCAAGATTGAATATAAAGAGAAAGAAAGAAGGTAGGCTTGCTGCTGCTTTCTGCTTCTATTTCTGCTTGCTTCAGTTGCCTTATGCCTGTCACACCATAAATTGTTTCTCCTCTGTCAGGTTTCTGTGCTATGCTGGCCTGCCTTAGAGCCAGTGACCTATGGACTGAAACTTCTGCAAACTGTGAGTCAAAATAAATCTTTCCTCTTTTAAATTTGAGTATCAGGCATTTTGTCTCAGCAATTAAAATGTAACTAAGACAATTATTAAATAATACACACTTGAATAATTAATGGATCAGAGAAGAAATCAAATGCTGATGCCAGTGCAACATATCCGAACTTATGGGACACAATGAAAGTAATTCTGCCAGGGAGATAGCTCAGTGGCATAAGCACCTGCATAGCAAGGACAAGGTCCTGAGTTCAACCCCCAGTACCACAAAAAAAAAAAAAAAGTACAATGAAAGCAACTCTAAGAAGGACGTTTGTGGATATGAATGTTCACATAAGAGAAACAGAGTGATTCCAAATAAATAATCAAATGTTGTACCACAAGGCCCTAGAAAAATAAGAATAATTCTAATTTGAAACTAGTATAAGGAGGAAAGTTATAAAGATCAGATTGGCCAAATAATACAATAATTTTTAATGCAATTAATTAATGAATCAAGGGTTTGTTCTCTGAAAGGACAGATAAAATAGACTTACCAAAAGAAAGAAAAAAAAATCCCATATCATTGCAACTCAAAATGAAAAAGGCAAAACTCACAATGCAAACTGCTCAAACCCAGAAGATTTTACAAACTTCAAAAATCTTAACACTGGAGTTCAGTGGAGCAGAGCTGGGAGGAAGGGCTGAGCCCTGTGATTGAATTTGGTGGAGTGAACTCAGGAGAAGTGGGTGAGGCTTGTAGCTGGACATGGTGAGCTCAGGCATACTGCTAGGCCTAGAAGTGCCCAGACAACAGCCTAGACCTATGGGAGGATCCTGATGGCATGGAGGTAGCAGGAGGAAACTTAGGGAAACTAGTCTGCTGAGAAGACTCCAGGCACATGAAGGGGAGGTGCCCATATAGAACTAAGGGGAACAAGTTTACATACAAATCCCCAATTTACATACAATTCCCAATTTCTTCTTTGTTATATAGCTATAATGATTGTTCCTATGGTCTAAAATACAAAACCATTAGTTGCAAAATCTTGTCAATTTCTAAATTTCATTTGTTATTAACATTAATAATTGTACTACTGTAAATAGGATACCATATCTGCCTTGACCACATGTTCTCCCTTGGGTAATAATATCAGGAGGTGCCTTATACTGAAGAATGAAGGATAGTGCCAAACAGAAATCAATACTTCGGGCCAGGGAGATAGCTCAGTAGAATAAGCGCTTGCCTGGCAAGCACAAGGTTCTGAGTTCAATCCCTGGTACTGCAAAAAAAAAAAAAAAAAAAAAAAGTTTCAAAAAATATTTTGGGGCCGGGGAGATGGCTCAGTAGAATAAGCGCTTCCCTGGCAAGCACAAGGACCTGAGTTCTATCCCCAGTTCCACAAAAAAAAGAAAGAAAGAAAGAAAGAAAGAAAGAAAGAAAGAAAGAAAGAAAAGAAAAGAAATCAATACTTCATTCTCAATCAATAGAGAAGGCAGAATCTTTGGACACACACAAAACAAGAGTCTCTGACACAGAGAGATACCTAAACAATAGACTCTATACAGAGAGTTTCTGATTGCAATGATACAGCTACCTACTATAAAACTTACCAAAAAAAGTATTACAGAAATCAAAGTAAAGAGTTCTCTCCAAAATAGAAAATGACAATTTGAAGGAGCAAAATGCAATCTCAGGCCCTGAGCTCACCCAGAACAAATCCAGGAGACATCAGATAGAAAAAAATTGGAGGGGGCCTGGCCCTAGCTCAGTCCTTTCAGTGGCTGCTTCCACAAAGCTGTCAGCCTCAGGTTCCTGGAGTTCGAACCTCACAACTCTCCCGCTGGCC
>NW_004524595.1:19605370-19605845 GCF_000260255.1 Octodon degus | reverse complement strand
AAAAAAAAAAATTAAAAAAAAAAATTGGAAGTCATACACCTGACATCTCTGAAATAGTAGCAACTGAAGTACAGAAACAACTGAAGTAAAGTATAGAGGATATCAGATCAGAAATAATCTCCCAGGTTAAAAAAAAAAAAAGAAATGATAACTATAATGAAAAATTTACTAAGTGTTTCTAAAAGGAGACACTGATTTAAAAAAAATAGAGCAGAATTGAAAAATTATGGTAACCTTGAATGAGCAATATAGGAAAGAAATAGGATGCATGAGACAAATTCAAAGAGACATACAGGAAATTAGTCTCCATTAAAAGTTAGCAAAACTGTTTGAATGAAAGTGAAGATAGTCTTTCAGGCCTTGAACACACTATTGCCGGTAGCATATAGACAAGGAAAGATGTCTTAAAAACAACAAGGAGGGCTGGTGAGATGGCTCAGTGGTCTAGAGCACCTACTTGGAACAAACTTAGTGA
>NW_004524595.1:19603776-19604305 GCF_000260255.1 Octodon degus | reverse complement strand
AAAAAAAAAAAAAAAAAAAAGAACAACAGAAAGATCCCACCAAACAGGGCAAACAACTGAATATAGGAAAATTAGGTAACCAACAATAGGAAAATAATATGACAAACATAAGCCAATACATATCAATTATAACCGCCAATGTTGATCATTGAGTAAAGCCCTCCAAGGAGTTACTCACTGCTATCCAAGAGCCATAATCCTGGCCGACTCTACATTATCCCTCTGCAGAGAAACTACTGGGGAAACAAGATCTGTAAGCCTCACACTGTCCCTTGTAGGATGATGGCACCTGGGCTCAGTTCTAGTGAACTTCATACCCGTCCCTGGAGGCACTAGTAATACAGGGAGAAAAACTGGTCTTGGGTGGGTGACCTCCAAACAATATAGGGAACCTCCAAGTGACATAGGGAAAAACTATCTCTGGACCTGACCTGCACGAGTTCATGTTCTCTAAAACCAAAGAATGAATTTTAGGAACAAACAGAGGTTATGAGCAGAATATATTTACTGAGAGAAAGAAAGCTCCTGT
>NW_004524595.1:19572896-19600378 GCF_000260255.1 Octodon degus | reverse complement strand
TTATACTTCATTTTTATACTTTTCTGCTGGATGGTTAAGACCAAGATAAAGCAAGACCTATGCAACAAGAGTTGTAGCTTTTGGATCTGATAAGGTCAGTGAAATCCCCTCAGGATTTGTCCTGAGATCCTGTACCTCAGATTGTAGATCCTTTGTCAGTGTGAGCCATGTGGATGAGCCACAGCCATTGCTTGGCCAATGAAATACACATAATTTAAAGAACAAAATAAGAGATAGTAGAAACAATGAGATAGATTTTTTTTTGCAAAAGGGAAAAGGAATCTTTTCCAAGTGAGAAAGTAAATCTAGAAATGAAGGAAGGGGAAGAGAAGAACAAATAAAAAAAGATTAAGGTGTGATACGCACATGTACTACCTTCTCACAATGAATATATTTATTATGTATCACAAACATATAGTAAAAAAAAGTATAACTTTCTCACTTAGATTTTTTGGGTAGTTTATCAAAATACCTGCATACCTTCACTTTTAATTTCTTACTTAGCTTTAAACCTTCTTATCTAATCCTGGTATTAGTTTTCCCCATTTTATAGATGAGAACAATGGAAATTAGAAAAGTTTAGTAAATTGACCAAAATCACATTGCTAATAAGTAGTACTGCATGTAGACTAACTCCATAGTTCGCTCTATATTATTTATATTTATCTTGTATTGTATGTATTTTTTTAGCCTATGTTTTGATTTATCACATGTATAAACACCTATAGATACACTTATTTGCCAGCTATATTTCATCATAGCCATTCTTTTTCTGAGACAGGGTTTTATTATGTAGTTTAGGGTGGTCTTCAAACTCACTCTGTAGCCATAGTTCACAGGGATCCTTCTGCCTCAGCCTCCTAAACACTGCAATTATAGATTTGTGCCACCATACTCAATTTAATTATAGGTCCTGCATGACTGAAGCAACTTGTGGTATCAGAAAGGTATACTGATCCATGTTGGGCCTTATATCTAGATGTCCCCCCAAGCCTCATGCAATCACAGGAGGGGGTTTTGGGAGGTGGATGGTTTTAGAGTGTGTGATGCTGGGATCGAGGTTGTGATGCTGGAGCTAATTCATGGTGCACTGTTGAGTAAGACTGCCTCACCCTGGGTGTGAGTGCCACCTGCCCTAAGAGCTTGCAAGAACATAAGGGACAGAAAGAGGATCAGTGTTTGCCACTTGTCCCTTGTTTGCTGCTTGCTGCCTTCTGCCTGCCCTGCTTTGCCATGCACTTTTCTCCTCTGCAATGCACCTCTGCAATGCCAATCCGCCTTGGAGCCAGCTGACTGTGGACTGAAACCTCTACAAACTGTGAGCCAAATAAACTTGTAAGCTAAATAAACCTATCCTCTTCTCACTTTGCAAGCCTGATATTTGTCTCAGCAACAAGAAAAGTAACTAAAACTACGAGCTAGTATTTACTGGACAATGAACAGGTGCTAGATCTCATAATGAATGCCAAGGATAGGGAAATGAAAGATGCAGTTGCTTTTGTCAAGGACCTCAGGATTGGAAAGGGGATGAGACAGGCACTTAGAAGTCCCTTGGGGGTAGTATACAGTGAGCAAAGACTCTGATTCAGTATAAAGAAGGGTGCTCCTAATGGTCAAAGCTGTCTGCAAATGAAACAGGCTAGAAAGCAGAGCTCCTTTCCCATGAATTGTTCCAGCGCAAGTGAGGGAACAGTAACATGCCTGTTATAAAAGGATTGAATCGGGTCTGGGGAGATGGCTCAGTGGAATAAGCACTTCCCTGGCAAATGCATTCTGAAAAAAAAAAAAAAAAGGATTGAATCAATTCTACCATGGCTGATCAGCAGCCAAGTCATCATGATGTTGAGATTTTGGGAAGTGGAAAGGGATAAAGGGGGCCAAATCCAGAGCCTCCAGCTCTACCACTCAACTGCATCCTCAGTTCTTGGACTGATGACTGTTGGCAGTGTGCAGGGTCAAAGGAGCTAATGCACCCAGGAATTAGTACAGGCTGGAAGGCATTTCTACTCTTGTGCCCGAAGGTGCAGAGGGAGCATCATTAAAAGCAGAAGAGGCTCGAGAGAGGAATAAGATTTGTAGGGAAAGCAGAAACTAACAGAGGAAGGAGGAGACAACCTTCCTGATCAACAAGCCTTCGCTTCTATCTGCTGGAGTTGGTAGGTGAGCTGCAGTGCGGCTACTCAGCACACCCAAATGGTAACCAGAGGCCAGGACCGGCGGGTGATGCGGGTTACAGAGGGAAAAGAATCACACTCCAAAGGGGTGTTGGAGGGCACCTAGCAGTGCCCAGAGGGGTGGAAATGGATCGGAGTAGCAGATGACCAATGGCCAGCCTAGTATGTTAAGGGACTTTATTTTGGAGTTTTTAAGTCTCCTGAGGACTGTAAAAATGAACAATTAGGAAGTGAAACTCAAATAGAGGATTGAAGAAAGGCAAAGAAAATTGGAGCTAAGCAGAAATACCGGTCTGCACCTCCGAACGCCGCTGGGCGCCGGCGTTCAAGGACAGCCTCCGAATCTCGCTCTCGGCCCAGCGCTCCGAGGGCCGGTGCCCGCGGGGTCTGCCCGGCCCTGCTCGCCGCGTCGCTGGGCAGTTACTACCATCATTCAGAACGCTTCGGCAGCCTGACACGCTGGGCTTCCCACGTGGGCAGAGGAGACGAGGTTCGGGTGGCAAGGATCCAAGGCGGAGCCTTCTCCTCCGGGTCCACCCGCGCCTCCCCACCCCCGACCCAGAAAAGGACACGCACACAAAAAACTTTCGCCACACTATTAATATATTCGCGTTTCCTCCCACTTTCCCAATAGGCTACCAGCTGCAGAACTCCTGAATAGAAAGCTTAATTGTGCTTTGTCATGCAGAGTACCTCGATTTTCTATAGAAGGTTACAAAGGGCCATTTGAAGTGTTTCTTTCTCGCCTAATAGTGAACCATTTGCATAAGGCACCTCTGCGCTTGCCAGACCCAGGTAGCTGCGCGGAAGCTCTAGGGCCCCAGGGTACAAAACTCCTGCAGTGGCCACCGGGCGCTTTGCCTAGCCTCGCATCGTCATTGGGACTTTTTTGTCCTTTCCCGGGGTCACGGCTAGCCGGGGCAGCTGACTGGGAGGACTCCAGCCTGCGGCCTGCAGGGAGCCGCACCCGAGCCCTCTGGCTGACCTCCTGTGGCTCCAGCTCTCCAGGACCGCTGGAGGCCTGTTCTAGGCTAGGCCTCCCGAGCCTAAGTGGTGTTTTCTGTGCGGGTCCGGGCTCCTGGCGTTCACCCACGCAGGACCCTGGCTCACTTACTAGGGCCCAAGTAAGGTCTGAAGGACCTGGGAGCTGATGGATGTCTTGGGTACCACGTTATGCGTTTCTCCTTCGTGATTGGCAGGGCTGCCTTCAGAATATCTTTTCTTGCAGCTTGTTTTGACAATTCAAATCCAGGTCTATGTGACATATAAAGCTAATAAAATTCTAATTTCATTGTTAATCTTATTTCATTGCAGTATAGGTTTTTACCCTCACACCTGCATGGCAGGGTGTAATTCCATTAATAAAAAAATCAACATATTCATTGCATGTCTTTTCCCTGATGATACATTGTGAGCAGTGTGAGTTGAAAAAGAGCCATTTATTCCCACCGTGAATGAGCCTGCATGGGGCGGGAGCTTCACCTGCCCCTTAGTCAATTAGGAATGTATCGAAAAGTCTAGCAGAAAACGAGTTAAATTAACCGTTTGCTAATTTCCTTGTATCCCTCCTACATAATCCCCCCTTTTCAACTTGCCCCAGAAATTACCACATGTTGCAAGGTTCAAATAATGCGTAATGAAACAGTGACTAAACGCTTCTCCTTCCAGCACCACCGGCTGGGAGTCCTTTCCCTAAGCCTTCAAAGTCCCGCAAAGCCCCTAGTCCTGGTTCCCCTGCCCCCCCCCAAAAAAAAAAAGTAAAAAAGCAAATTTCTTTGACTGGGACTCAACATGTAAGCTGTCAACAACTCCCGGTGCAGGGGGAGAAATACATTGCTGCCCACCCACTTGCAGCCACCGACCTCAGGGTGATTTGAACATGTCTGGGTCTCCATGTGGCTACTGATTTCATGTTCTTGCTGTTGCCTGCAAAGCTAGGTCCTCTGGTCAGGAGAGTTGACCCAAGGCCAGAGTAGACTGGGTATAGGAGATCTGCATGGCTAAAAAGGGGTGAGTAGGGAGGGAGGGGAGACAGACAGAGAAACAGAGAAAAGCAGGCCAAGAGAGACCCCAGGAAAACAGATGTAGAAACAGGAAGGAAACAGGCAACAAACACAGCAAGTAAATCTCAAATAATTTCTCCCAAGTTAAAAACCATGCATCTGGCTTAAGAAACTCATTAGCCCTGAGCCCATGGCCAAGGCTTTTGGAATCCTCAAGATGTAAGACCCTAATAATTAATCATGGTCATTAATTAATGAAGGAGGAAAAGGGGGAGGTGGCTTGTTGCTGCTTGACCCCAAATAATTTAAATTAGGCTTCGTGAAGGTAGTCCCCTAAAGCAAGCCCTCCTGCTCCTTCCTATTCTTTTTCTTTCGAGCTCTCAGACATTTCCTTTATAATCCGTAGCTGGCCGGACAGCCGCAACACCGCTCTAGCTCTCCCCAACACACCAAGGCCAGGCTGGCTAGGGCTCCCACCGGCAGCCGCCCATGGCACTGAGCTCATTCCCACCGCCAAGACGCCCACCTGCCTTTTCTGCCCTTGCACCTGCTGTGGGTTGTTTCTCCTTGAACTTCAGAAATCAACTACTGTAGTTGCCTAAGAATTAGTCTCGCAACAGTGCTCACAGGCTAAGTGCTGCTTCCTCTCAGTCCTCTCCTCTCTCCCTCTCTCTCTCCCCCTCTCTTTCATTCTCCTCTCCCCCCTCTCCTTTTTCTCCCTCTCACTAGAGTTGAGTCCCCTATTTGAAATGGTGCAGCTAATACAAAGTCATCAAAGCACTATGGTTCTTGTCTTAAAGTGACAGCTCGCTTTATGGGGCTGTTTTAAATACTCCCCCTGCTTTTCAATGTCTCTCTATCCATCTTTGTCTGCTCTTCAGAAAAGGGGACAATATAAAGCCCAGCCTGGCGAGCTCCCCATGCTCAGGCCTGGGCAGTGCCAGCCTCCGCCTTTAAGCAGATTGAAATTGTCACTGTTTCATTAATCTGAAACTAGTTACTTTCCTAAGCACACAGCACACACTTCCGATTTGCCAGGATTCACTCAGAGGAGCCCCTGGGGCCTTCCTGGGTTCAGGATTTGGAAGGCTCAACAAAGGTACTACAGGGTTGAGGGAAACAGAAGGCTCAGCTGGAAGAAAGGCAATGCCCAATGGAGAAGGGCAATCCCTGCCCTCAGTATATTAAGGGAGCACAAAACCTTTTCAGAGACAATGGGATGCCCAGAATTTTGAAGGATACACTTGAGCTTAAGGAGTCTGGCTCTGGGAAGAGATAAGAGTGTCTGTTTTCTTCCTGTCGAGTACCATTGAGGACTGTGAGGTTTCACAGGTTTGGATTTTCTTTCCCCAGATAGAAGAAACTTGCTTTCAAATTTCTTTGGAAGCTTGATTGTTGTTCTCTAGTTTTTGGGTTTGGGTTTTTGTGTTTTCATCTGAGCTCTGATGTTCCTAAGAGATCTAAGTTTTTGCTTCTTCTTTGGCCTTGTTGTGGGCTCCAAGTGCCCAAGCTTTGGGTGGGGGAGCACTACATGACACACACTGCCTCTTTTTTTCATACCTCCACCACTAACAAAAGACAATACAAAAGATGCCTCGACTTTTTATATTTCCAGCTGTCTTAGAATAGCACATTTTTTAGATTCCATTCCATCTAATTTAGGGAAGTGCCGTGGGCATTTTTTTTAAGAGAAGCTCAATTTTCAGTAATGTAAGCCTAAAGATTTATAAAATAGATTTATATTAAATTATGTTAATAGAAGCCTAGTAAATGTACCAATTAATTGCATGGAAAAATGTTCCCTTTTAAAAGGTCTGTCACCTTAACAGGTACATTCAAAGATTCCAGCGAATAATGAAGATAGAACAATTGCTTTGATGCACTGCGCTGCATTCATCGTCTAGGACAGCTTTGGCTGTGTTTGGAGAGGATGGGAGGAGCTCCTTTTCAGGGAGTGATTGCTCCTTTAAACCAATTTCTTCTAGCAAATAGTTCCCATTGGAAGCCTAGCTTTCCCTTCTCTGTCTTAGGCCGGGCCTGAGCTCCCTCCCTCCTCTCTCCCCGGATGCTCATCTGGTTCTCCTTGTCCCAGCTACAAAAGCCTTTCCTCCTGTATCAAGAGCTCTCAAGAAGTACCCTAAAAGGTGACTGAAACCTATAAGAAAGCTGTAAGTAGGCAGTGAAAAGGAAAACCCAGTGAAAATTACTTTTACCTCCTATATGACCACCACCAGTGGATTTGTTCTTACCTCCTCTCCAGCCCCCAAATTCATCTACACACCTGCACATCTATACTACTCACAGGTACACACGCAGTCCTTCTGCCCACCCCCATTTTTAGTAGAACAGCACCTTCCTAGCATTAGATGGGGCTGGGGGACCGGGCTGAATTGTGATAACCACTCAACCCAGTTCAGAATAAGAGCCCAGAAAGGAAAAATCTATGAGCTATTCATTCTCTGGAATCACTGACTCCCCCAAAGCAGGTCACTGGGCTCTTTCTGTCTTTACCATCATTTAAGATTAAGAAACCTTCTCTGGGGCCACCATCCCTTAGACTTGGACACATGTTGTTCCCTGAGTGGGAGGGTGGAGAGGAAAGGTCTTTGCTCCTCTCTCTACTCTGAAGAGCTGGCTGGGCCAGGGCCCAGAAGTGAGAGGTCCTGCTTTCTGCCTTCTACACTACCCCCAGCTTTTTCCCTGTTTAAAGTGCCCATGGGACATGTTCTCAGATGGGACCTCATTGTACTAATGCCCTGCAGCTCACCCCTTTTCTCTTGGTGCAACAACTTCTTGTGTTCTAATTAGCACTTTTGATCCTTTTTTCTCTTCCATTATGTGCTTTGGGCCTCTAAAAGGTCATATTTTGTGTGAAGAGTGTTCTGTTTCTGCTTTTCAAGTGGGGCTTATGGGAAGCTAGAACCTAGGGCTTTCCAGGTAGCTGTGCTGGTGACTATATATATATCCTCTAGTAGATCTAGGGAGAAACACCACTTGGAGAGCTTACCTATGGCTTATAGAACAGATTATTTATTATTTTTTGAGTATAATAATCTGAGTATATTCTTTACTTAGATTATCTCTGAGTTTATACATCTGTTGATTTAAGCATTCTTTTTTTTTTTTTTTTTCCCGTGGAACCGGAGATTGAACTCAGGCACTTGCGCTTACCAGGAAAATGCTTGTTCCACTGAGCCATCTCCCCAGCCCGATTTAAGCATTCTTAAACTAGTGTGAAACTAAAACAAGCCTTTACAATCAAACTTCAGATTTCTGATTTTCTTTTAGGGAGGGGTCAGAAAAAATGCAAAAATCTATCCTAATAGAGTAAGAAACACGTCCTCCACTCCAACAGTGTCGAAAAGGGCACTCTGAAGAAAAGGAGGATGTCCCTGGGAACCTTAGAGAAACTATTTGGAGAACATTCTAGTCATATAAATAGGTATCTTAGCTTGATGATTTTGCGTCCTGGAGAGGACTATATTGTTTATTGTTCCTACAGGGACAAGACCATGTTAGCAGGCCAACAGCAGCCCAAGGAGGGATGGTGCATATGTCTCTTTCATGGGGTGGCAGAGCAAGGTGTGCGTCTAGCACCTGTCATGACAAGTGCATTGCTCCATGGTCAGGGCTCAAGGCCTGGGTGCAGACTTGTCCTGCAGTTAAGAAAGGTCAGTCTGGAGCACAAGGTGGTGAAGGGTCTGGGGTGGGTGGGTGGGTGGGTGGGTGAAGGAAGGGGGCAGAGTGGTCTGGTGCCCACAGTCCAGACTGAGCTTTGCCTTGGGCTGGATTGCAGAGAGCTGCAGCAGCAGAGGAGGCTCTTTGTCCTTCTTGGGTTTTCCTAAGAAGGAATTATTCTTTAAATGACTGTTCTTTGTGCCTGCAAATTCCCTTTCTCCCACCTCTGTTCTTGCTCCAGAGAGGCCTGCTTCTCTGGGAGCAAAGAGACAAGATCTTTAGCAAAGGCAGCGCACCTGGGCCTCACTCTGCTCTTCAAAGCAAACTGCCTGCCTTCAGACCAAGATCCAGAGGTGAAAGGTGAAAGTTCCCCCAGGCTCTGGCAGGAGAGAACCCAGGGGCACTGCACTGGAGTAGCTTGGCTTACTGCCCAAAGTGCAGGCAGCCCTGGGTTTACCAGGATTCTGGGAGGTTTTCCTCTCTCCTTCCGGTCCTGGCTGTGCTCAAGTAAGAGTCTGGAAACAGGATCTCTCTCTCCCTCTCCCCCTCTCTCTCTCTCTGGTGTAGGGGAGGCAAGACTTAGGGGAACCCATGGTCATATTCTCCTTCCTTTCTCCTCTATAAGTTTCCAGTTTTAGAGCCAGAGTCTCCTTGTGAAGTTTCAGTTAGGACCTAAAGTAAATCAAACCAAAAGAATTGTTGCAGACAGTGCAACTGAGTGGCAATACTACCTGGGTGACATCTTTATGGAAAGTAATCAGAAATCTCACCCACCCATGGGTGTTGGTGGGACTCAAATCTCCTCACTTTCCATCTTGGTCACTCCTCTTCTTTGAACCTAGGCCAGGCAGCTGGGCCCAGGGTGCTGGAGGAAGAACTAAGTGCTCCTCACCCTATGGGAGGTGAGGGACTGAGGGTATCAATAAACAAACCCCAAGAGTTCAGTGGATCTCTGTGCTGTTTTAGAAATGTGAAATTGTAGCTCTTTAGACAGAATAGTTTTCTCTGCCTCAGTTTCAAGGGTAAACCAGGAACATTAACCTTTCTAGTCAGCTGTGATATCACCTGTGTGTTTCTGCCTGTTTGCTTGGGACTTATTGTGTGGGTCGCTGCTATGCCAAAACCCATTGCAATGATGTAAATTCCATCACAGAACTTAGGTTTTAGCACTAAGAGAAATGAGAGAGAAGAAAACAAATAGCAAGTAAGGCATTTTTTTTCACCTTTCTTGCTAAAAAAAAAAAAAAATGTTTGCTGGTCATCCTTGTGTCGATTTAACTGGAGAATTCACCTGTCTTGAGGGTCAGGTGCACCTAGGAGGGGCATCAGTACTAACGGTGTCTTCCTGACAGAAATTTCGGTCACACAGAAAACCCTCTGAAGCCACGCTCCCTCACCCAAGAAACCCACATCCCCAAGTTGCAGTTCACATTTTCTCCTAAGGCCATGGGTTCTTTTCTCCCACAAATGTCTTTCTCTATGTGTTCGAGGAGGGAAAGCAAACACAAATTTAAAATCCTGATTTTCATTTTATTTATTTAAATAAATATAAATATAAATTTTATATAAAACTATTCACATACAAAGGGACTTCCAGCGACTTGGATTTAACATTCTCCCTACACAGATTTTCAGAATTCAAGACCTACAGGATTTAATTTTCTAAATTGCTTGCAACTTCAGTGATCTCACTTCAAAATAACAACATCTAAAAATGAAGAAACTCCATGCTGTCATCACGTTCTGAAAAACGGGTGGAGAAATGACATGCGCTATCAAAAACCCCGTACAGTGTTAAACTTAAAACAACCCTGTTTTTCCTGTTACATAAGACTGAGGTGGATTCTAGATTATTTACATTTTTTTAAAAAAAACTATCTATAACTCTGGATGGAACTCCACATAAAAAGGTCAAGAAGGAGAGGTGAAGGATTAGGCCCAGCTCTGAATTTCCCGGGAAGCTCGCCCAGTTCCTTCTGTAGGTACGAGATGGAGGCCAAGGGACTTTTGGCCCCTAGATGCCCCACGCTGCGTGATGGAGTGGGAGTGGGGACTACCGAAGCAGACGAGTGGGTGCGGGCCCGTCATAAGGGGGAAATCTCCTTGTCATCGTTCGCGGATGCTGGCGACAAGGAGTCCTCGTCCTCCGAGCGTGCGTAGTGCGCTTGGCTGCCGATGCATTTGCAACCCGCGTGGCCGGTTCTCTGCGTGCCCTTCCCCTCCTTCTTGTGCTTCACGCGGCGGTTCTGAAACCAGATTTTCACCTGCTTCTCCGACAGGTTCAGGTAGGTAGCGATTTCGATCCTCCGAAGGCGAGACAGGTACATGTTGGAAGAGAATTCCCGCTCCAGCTCCAGGAGCTGTGTGCTAGTGAACGCTGTTCTCATTCTCTTGCCATTGGATACCTGGGCGGCATCGGAACCTCCTGCGGACAGAGAGAGAGAGAGAGAGAGAGAGAGAGAGAGAGAGAGAGAGAGGCAGAGGGAGGGACAGAGACACAGAGACAAAGACAGAGAGATGGACGAGAGAGGTAGAGAGATGAGTGCTCGGGCGGGGCACTCAGCACCCAGCCCGCTACCATTCCATGCAAAGGACCCATCTCAAAGTCCACGCCCAACCTAATGCCGTATTTATCCTCACTTTTTCCCACCTCGTGGCAAGGTCACCGCCAATCAAGGAAGGGAAGATGAACCAAAGCAAGTTCCGGCCCTAGAGGCCCAGATCTCGAAGTCTGACGGTTAAAGTGGCCTGTGCGCTTGCACTCGTCCCATCTGCTCCCTTCAAGCCCAACCGAGGGGCTTGCAGCCTCAGCCCAAAGCATTGCAACGCTTTAGTCAGCTCAGGCGCTGGATGTCACACTTTGGTTCAGACCCACGCTCCCCAAACCTGAGGCAGTTGACCTAAATTTACTCCACAGTCCCACTTGCGGTCTTCAAGGCACCGACTGTGTGGGGCAGACGCGCAACAGCACCGCGAAGTGCACCCGGATGCGTGCACAGGTTGGCGAGCTATCTTCCACCTTAGGGAACTTCTGGGGGAGGATTCGACAGCTACACTAAAAGCCCCTCCTCCCTCCCTTCTTCCCCAGCCCTCCCCTGTGCTCCCACTTCCTCCCCTGGGGGTGGAAAGTTTGCCCCTAAGTGGGGAAAGGAGAAGCGCACGGGTGCCCGGGTAAGCCGCCCTACCCATGGTGAGGCAATGGAATCTCCGCGGATCCGCCACGTTGTAGGTGGTGGCGGCACAGACAGGTGCGTGGTGCTGGGGGTGCCCCAAGGCAGCCGCAGCCGCTGCCGCCGCCGCCGCCGATCCGGGCTGCTGGGGCTGATGATGGTGATGGTGCGCGTGGCTCACCCGCGGGCAAAATTGTGCGTCGCTAGGGCCGGAAGAGAACTGGCTCTTGAGCAGAGGCAAGGTCCCGGTACCCCCCGTCGCCCCGCCGCCAGCGACCCCTGCGCCCCCGGCACCTGCGCTTCCGCCCCCGGCACCGGCGGGCGCGCGAGAGGAGTGCAGGTGCGAAGTGACGCAGAGCGGGCATACGCAGAAAGCGCCGCTTTTGCGGGACGGGCAGCCGGGCCCAGACATCGACATCACCAAGGGGGATGGCATGCCCAGCGGGATGAAGAAATCCGGCCCCGGGTGCGGCTCAGGCAGCGCGGGCGTGGGCCGGGAGGAGTCCTTGATGATGAGCGAGTCGACATAGAAGGAGCGCGACATGTCCGCGGGACCAGGGCCCCGGCGCCCCTCTATGTCTCGACCTCGTTCCTGGGAGCTGCGCGGGAGTGGGCCGTCAACCCCTTAGGGACGCGGAGGTGTCGGCGTCTGGGCGACGAACAAAGGGGTCCCGGGAGAGGGCTGGTCCTCACGTCCCCCGCCCGGCGCCCCGGCTCGGGGATTTTATAGCCCCCACTCCAGCACGTGATGCTGCGGAATCGAGCTCCGCTCCGGCTGCTCCGCAGCTCCCCACACTCGGGATAGGCTGCCCGCGTCTCCACCGAGCGGCGAGGAGGGCGGGCGCGCGGCAGGGAAGAGCGCGGGGGAGGGGGAGGGGACTTTGCGAAGTGTAGGTTTTGTTAATATCCCGGGGAGGCCGCCCCCACCCCTTTCTCCATGCTTTCCCGAGAAATCACAGCTCAGCCCCAGTATCTACCTCGTCCCTAGGCTAGGCCCGGGCGCAGCTCGTCCCGCGCCCTGCCACAGGCGCACCAGGTGGGGCGCAAAGTGCTCCTGGAGCCTCTGTGCCAGGGGTGGTGGTGGTGCAATGAATTATGAGGCCGCGCTCTGGAGCAGGGTGTGCGGCCGGTGGACTGGCCGCGCTCTAGCCGTGAAAGCGGCAAAGGCCAGGGTCACAGCTATTCTCGTCTCCCAGCTTTTGGACTTGGCCAACGCCATGCAGGTGGTTCCTTCAAGATGGACTCAGCAAGTCACAGTGAGGCTTTTGCCCTAGAAGCCACCAAAAGTTTCATTTTAAGTGTAAAAAGAGTTACAGTGCTTGAGGACCGTTATAATAGGCAACTCTGTAATAGGTAGCTCCCATTGGGAGGGAGAGAGGAAGTGGGGAGGAAGGGAGGGAGAGAGAGAGAGAGAGGGAGAGAGAGAGAGAGAGAGAGAGAGAGAGAGAGAGAACAGAGACAGAGACTGAAAGAGAACTGTTTTCAATATTTGGAAAGAGGACCAGAGGATCTGAGGACCAAACACTGCCTTCCGGTTGCAGGTTGCTAGTTGAAGGTTGCTGGTTGTGGGTTGGGGGAAGCCTTTGCTCAAGTCTAGTGATGGTTCATTTGCAAAGAACCTGAGCAGCTGACAAGGGTAACCAGGGAACACTGTCCTACTGCACCCCCAAACCCTAGAAAAGGGAAGGGATGGATGCAGGCAGTCACTCACTGAATCCTGCCTCTGGTTGGAAGAAGTGGTAAAGGAAATCTGTCTTGGCAATGCCTGTGGAAGAGTTATGTGCCCCCAGCTAGAGAGAGCGAAGTGTGGCTGGCATGGCTGGGGCTCTGGGTCTTTAGGAAAGATGCAACAGAGGTGACAGCTGTCTCTTCTCCTCTACTTCTGGAGAAAACTGAGGCTGGGCAACAGCTCCAAGTGGGGTGCTGCTCCCAGAATGGCTACTCTCAGGCCTGTATTCAGGAAGGTGCTAAAAACTTGGATCACTTGAGGGAACAAAGTGTCCCAAAACAGGAATATAGCTCTGGCTGGAGCCTGCTTCTGTCTCTTCATCTTCTCTCCGTCTTTCCCTTCCTATCTCTGCGTCTCTCTTGTCTGCTGGAGAAGTGTAATTGGGTTGTAGGGACGCCCCGCTCTGGGGAGCCCAGGATTTATGGATGGCAATTAAAGTTTTATGAATTGCAGCTGAGGCTGGTTATTGAGCTATTTGAATGTGATTAGAATTCAATTAGAAAACGGTTAGTGGACGGTGGGTCTCCAGAGTGTAAACAGACAGCTATTCCAGAAATGTGCTAATCCAACATCTTGTGACAACAATTAGGGAGTCTCAGGGCTTAATGTGGGGCAGCTCAGCTGTAACTACTTTTGTACCACAAGGTTGGCTGATGCAGCCTTCAGAGGCTCAGTCTCACCCCAGCCCACCCAGCCCAGGGTACCCCGGGCTTCCTTGGGATAGGACCATCCAGACAATCCTGGGAACCCTTCCCATGCCTGGAAAAAGATTAGGAGTTCGCTAACTGACACTTTATAGCAAGGTATTTTTTAAAAGGCCTAAATTGTTCAGATAATGAATAGATCTTCCCCTCCATCGATTTCTTTTTTTAGAGTAATAGCTTGCTTCCTTTCTTTCTGTGGGTTGGGTAGGCTATCCAGTTTATTTGAGGGTGACACTTGTGTTACAGTATTTCCACAGGTTTTGAGTATGTTCCTCTGCTAATGTGCTACAAATTGTGCTTGTGTACAGACTCTTAGAATCTTAATCATGTATATCTCCTTCAATTTATGTCTATGCAAATGTTTAGTTTCTAGTGCCAAGAAATGTTGAGAAAAGTGAAGGCCCCAGAAGTGGGGTGCCTTTTTTTTTTCCAGAGAGGCTGCAAGGGTTGTAGCTGTTTCCAGAACAACTGGGCTGATCATGACTGTCTGCGAAACTTGCTCATAGGGTTAACTGCTTGGGCCTACCAAGAGCAAGTATTTTGGAGTTGTGTCTCTTACATAGTCCCTACCCTCTTTCCTATAGTTCTTACCTTTCTCTTCCTTCCTTCCTTGAATCTAACCCAATCTTCAGAAGCCAGCCCTAACTGCCCCCACCAAAGTGAGTCTACTACTTCATGGCCCTGGACAACACTGCCACTGGCCCTATCCAGGTTGACCATTCCCTAGGGAGCACAACCCCAAGCTGCTCAGAGCAGAGGGGTACCCTGTGCTCAGCCTGCTGAGAGGGACCTGGTAGACCATTGGCGTGTGCCCACATTGCTTGTGCGGCTGCACAATTTTATTTCTCAGTGATTCTGTCCGATAAAATTTCATCGTCCATTAAGTAATCCCCAAAATGAGAGCTCTTATGAGCCTATAATGAGCTCTAATTGCCACGACTCGGGGAGCCACGTGGAAGGATTTATTTGGTATTAAGCGGTCGGGTACAGAGTACAGGCTGTTACCTAAGCCATTACTTTCATAATTCAAGGAGAAAATTAGTTCTTTCTAATGGGAGGGGTAAATCCTTTGATTTCCTCCCTCTTTTCAGGATGGTAGAGGATAGCTTTGTCTTCTTTGAGTGCAAGGCAGTGTCACAAATGCAAAGGTAACAAATTGTCCCCCCACCTCCTCCAAGCCAGGCTACCCCCATCCTACTTTTAACTTAGGAAAAAAAAAAATCAAAGCATTTCTAAAAAGTTCAATAGCCCCTGCCTCCTTGCCTCTGGATTCTTCAGTCTGCAGCTGATGCAGCGGTTTCCTTCTTGGTTCTAGGTTTCACTTTTTCCCTCCTCTGGGATGGAATCTGACCAGCAACCCACCTTTGGCCGGCACTCCTATTGCTTCCCATTTCCTTTCACAGGGGTGGGGGGTGTGGAGAGTTAGCATTGTTTATTCATCAGGCCCCACAGTTCTGATGGGCTGACACACTTAACCATCTTTTCAGGCTATCTTTGCCACCTCCCCCCCAGCCCCAAAGTGCTCCCTCCTCTCCTTCCACTCTTGTTTTCCCTCTGGGTTTCAGCATTTCCCCACATGGTTCTCCTGCTCCAAACTGAGGCCGAAAGCAGGGCAGGACAGCCCAGGAGTTGGCGGGGCTGCCTCGGATTTATTTGCTCCTCTTACATTGATTTCATATTAGTTTCCAAAGCGATGAATGATCTCAAAGCTGGGTTTTGTTAGCCGAACACAAACAGGAGACAGGACTTACTTGCCCCCAGCTCCCTTTAATGAGGTCATTATCAAAGCGTGAACAAGTCTATGAATGTTTTATTGAAAGCGCATCGTTAACTTGTATCCATCCTTTTCTCCGTGTGGCATTGTGATATTGCTGTCTGTGGCACATCTTACCCGATATAGCCCGAGATTTCCCCATTCTCTGTAACCAGGCAACCCTTTCTGAATACCCCAAATTTGAAAAGAACCGCTTAGTCTTCAAGAAAGTCCTCAATAATAGTGGAAAAGAACAAAGATCCAGGAGACAACAAAATGCCACAGGGGTGACTTTTCATGAGCAATTATCTCTCATTAATCAGAAGAACAGCTGCAATATTAATTTTCTCTCTTTCTTCCTCTCTTTTCACAGTCCCCAACATTTGAATAATCATAAATTTTGATTTTATGAAGGAGTCACATTTTCAAGGACTACAGGAAAACAGCTACCTAGGTAAAGACAAGGAAAAAATGCTCTCATTTTATTTTTTTGTTTGGGTAAAGCTGCCAACAAAGCAAAATGGAAAAAAAAATTAAAAATGAGAAAAAAATGCCAGCGAAAATACCCCCCTCCTTACAGCCACTAAGAATCAGGACTCCTTTCTCCTCTTCCCCTCCTCTGACCACCCCTCCCTTTCTTCCTCCCCTACCCAGACCCATTCCCTAGCTCTGCCCATGGCAGGGCGGAGGGAAATGTCCCCGGCGTCTGGCGTGGGAGTTTCAGCCCGGTTTCTGCCCGTTTAACTTGCAAACGTGAAGCCAAGCGTTGTCGATCTGACCAAAGAGACACTCTCTGGGCGTAACTTGCATTGTGAGCATCAAAAGCCCGCCAGCCCTGGATGAACTGAGACGTGCATTCAGCAGAATCGGGGCGCTTGCTTTCCTTTCAGGCTCTGGAGAGGCAATTGTTCAAGGGACGTGTAGCCAGAGTGGAAAACGTGGGTCCCCAGATAACGCTACAACCTGCAAGCGAGCTTGGGAGAGTAAAAAGAATCTCATTAAAGCCGAGGGTGCAATTAGCAAGCACACACTCATAGAGACACGAAACTGCTCTTGAAAAGCTGGGGTCGGATGAAAGAGGGCAATAGGGAGTTAGTCCCCACATTCCTGCGCCAGCTGAGCAATGGGGCGCTCAAGCGCCCGCCGTCCGCTGTCGTCAGCCCCAATACTGTTGCTTTTAATGCAGATCCCATCAGTCTTCCAGAGAGGCAACGTGCTGCGGGCCCTGTGCTTATGCACCACCCAAAATGATCTTGCTTCTGCCTAGTGTTTATTCAGAGTGGATGGGCCTTTGAGAACCTGAATTCGCCTTTGTGTTCACCATAGCTGCAAGAGTTCAATTCAGCCCTCTGAGAAGGGGAGGGAGGGGTCCTTCTAAGAAAGGAGTGAGGAGTTTGGCTCAGAATTTCAAGGAAAGCCTAGTCTCCCAGTCTTTTGGCCCTCAGAACAGAATTCTGGTGGTGCAGAATGCTCACCATACAGCCCCTCTGCTCCCCACTTCACCTTAATTATCTGCCCACCCCAGATACTCCAGCCTAACCTGCCAAACCTCTCCCACCCTCAAAGCTCTCCTCTGTCATCAGAGTGAAATTTACTGGGTGCCTACTCTGTGCTCAGCGTGTGCTAGGCACCATGGGGGGGCCCATCTGAAAAGGCCAAGACAGTATCCAATAGAATATTGTTTCATTTCAGCAACAATGGCCTGAGGTGGGGACAATTATCCAGATAATTGAAGCAAATGCTCCACCTCCCTCCTTCTCTCCAATTCCCCTAGTGCTTACCAGTTTTTACTCCTTTTTTCAGGGAAGGTTTTTTTTGGGGGGGGCGCTGAGAAGGAGAAGGGAAGGTGAGGGTTGAGTTATTCACAGCTTAGCAATTCTCAATTTCCCTTGGCCTAAATATAATGCAAGCATTGGACAGAAATAGCTGCTTGATCAGAGATTAAGACAGGTTTTGTTTTTAGTTGTACCAAAATGAAAGTGAGCCTTAATCAATTTTAGCATCCAGCTTTTCTTGTTTTCAACCTTGGTCATCTACAAATATTATCTGGAAAGCTTTAATTAACACTGTATGCCAATAAGTACTCTGTAGAGACTTTGATTTAATGATTGATGCAAGACCAGAATAAGTAAGGGCTGACAAAGGACTGATAAATCTTTCTCACTACTACCCCTTGTCCTGGAACTTGAAGAGATTAATTTAATGTCTAGAGCCTCAGCCACTTGGTAGATAGAAGGGTATATTAAGCACCAACTGTACACCAGGATCTGTGCCAGGGCTGCCAGGGAATTCCCTAGCACAAGATCCACCCCCCGGGAGTTTCCAGGATGTTAAAAGAATCAACAAATCAGTTTGGAGCTGGTGAGTTTTTGTAAAAGGTCATGGGAATATGAAAAAAAAAAAAAAAAGCCCAAAGGAATCTGGGAGCTGATAAAATGGAAGCCACTAGGGACATTTAAAGGGACACCTACAGGATGGGCAAGAGTCGGTCTGGGAAAGGTGGATAGAGACTATGTTTCAGGCCAGTGAAAGGGCATGCACAAGAACCCAGCCGAGTTTCTCTTGGTTAATTGCAAAAACTGAAAGGAGGCCATGGAGAATGGAGGAAGAATTTCAGTTTCTGTGTCTGTGAAATAGGAAAACGGCCACTGTGAATAAAGACTGCCTACCATGGGGCCTGGTTCCCACTGCCTGGTAAGAGCTCCCGATATCTGTTCTTCTTCATCATCATCATCATCATTTGGGACCTGCAATAGCATGGGCTCTTTAGGTTTGGGGTTGAGGTATTAGAGAGCCCCTGGGCTTGGCAGTGGGGCACCCGGGAGCGGGTGTTTCTACCTCATTATTTCTGGGTCCTTGAGCCCCCTTACTAGGCTGACTTGTTGCACCTCAGTGGCTCCTACACAGCTGGTACTTGTGCTCTGCAGGCACCCCGCATATGGACTTTTTAGCCTTTGGTTTCTGGGCATGCTTTTGTCTGGCAGCCCCACCAACCTCACCTGCCAGGGGGACCTCACCACTTTCCCCTCTCCACCCAGCCAAAGTCTCTCCTGTCCTGGTTATGTTCACTGGGGTCTGTGCCCTAAATTTCAAAACATTTCAGTGGCTACAAGAATGCCCCAGCTCTCAGGTACAACTACCTGCTTCTCAGATGGAGAAATGGGCCATTCCGGTGTATAGCAGTCCTCATAGCCACTGTAGCCCAGTTCTGGCTGTATGCCAGGCCTTGACCCAGGGTCCTTGGCTGCATGACCTCATTTAATCCACCCACTATGGCTTTTTTGTGGAGCAGATTGGAGTTACTGAAGGTCAGAGAGTTACCCAAGGTCACACCTAGTGATGGCAGACCTGATACAGAGGACTGAAGGCTTATCATAGACTATCTACCCTCTCCTGATAGCACGTACCATGTATTGGGCACCTGCTGTATCACAGGTTGAGACTTGGATGTACTGTGCTTTTTTTCACAGTGACTCTGGGAGGTAGGTACGGTTATAATTTACTCATTTTTTTTTTGTTCACTCCCTGGGTTAGTGTGGTTTTCCTATCTATGCACAGTTCCAAGGACCAGGGTAAGGGCCGGGTTCAATCCCCCGGGGCATGCCCTGCCTGCCCTGCACCCTGGGCGGACTGAGAAGGCAATTGAGACTGGGTGTGGTGGCAAGTGCCAGTAATCCTAGCACTTGGGAGGCTTTAAATAGGAGAATCACTATGAGTCTTATTTAGTAGTGAGACCCTGAACATCCTGTAGACCTTTCCCTAAAATACAGGGGCCAGGGAGATAGCTCAGTAGAGTAAGTGTTTGCCTAAAATACAGGGGGAGAAAAAAAGGACCAGGCTAATGTGGTTCATATGAAACAAGAGGCACACAAAAGGATTAAGAAGCGCATAGGGAAACAGGATTGTTTTTATTCAATGGACCCAGAACATAATAAAACTCTGCAGACACCTGGAGCAGATGAAAGCACCATCCTACTCTTTTCGTTCAAAGGTCCCTGCATCTGTTTATTTGGTTGCTGTCTGGGTACCTCTCCCAGTTCACTGCAAACTGCGGCTGGGCAGAGTAGGCTGTTCTGTTCACTTACCAGTATGTGCCAGCACGTTATGCTCAAGCTCATGTCGAGGGCAAGCGCAATTTCCTTTGGGGGAATGATACCTCCTTTTACAGGTAAACGGAGGCTCTGAGACACTGTGCAACTCATCCAAGGCCACCTACCTTTCGAGCTCCAGAGAGAGGAATCAAACAAGTTTCTGAGTCCCTTCTGCACCCGAGCCTCACCTCCACCCCCCAGCCGTCCCCACCCTTGGCGTGTGGACTCCAAGCCGCTGGGTCTCGCCGCCGAAAGGGACTCTAGGGGCGGGAACCCGCGCTGCGTGGCCCAGGCCAGCCCGCACTCGGCCCACCCGCGATGCTGGACTAGGAGGGCCGCACTGGCTCTAGGGCCCGAGCTGCCGAGCGCTGCAACCCTCTCCGCCCCGCGCTCTCGCTCCCAGTGCGCGGGGAGCAAAAGCCATTCCCTTCTTCTGGGGGTCTGGGTTTCTCTTTCCTAACTTGTTTCTCTGGGAAAAAAAACAAAAGAATCTAATCTGAACGACCGGAGGGAGTTAAGCGACAGTCTGCTAGAAACACTGGCCCAAATAAATGGCACGGCAAACACCGGGATGAAGGCGGGGTACAATGGCCTTTTCGCGACAAGTGAGCTTGCCTGTGCGCGTGTGTGCGCATGCGTGAGTGCAAGGCGGGAGAATTAAGTGTGCATGTGCGTCTGGAAGCAAGCGTGTTAGGAGTCAGAGTGGAAGTGAGGCTAGGTTTCCTGAGTCAGGGTGTGAGTCACGAAGTGTCCTACATGCTGACAGAGAAGGTGTGGGCACCTGTCTGCTCAGGGGCAGTGAGTGTATGGGATTTGAATGGATGAATATAAGGATGGGCAGCTAAGAGAGGCAGAGTGTGGGGGTGTGAGGCGAGGTGTAGGAAGACAGTGAACTGAGGTGTGTGTGAAGTGTGCATGCGAAGGTGCGTGCGTGGTCAGCGTGGCCACCCTCACACCCCACACTCCCTGATAGCTGGCCTTCCTGGAGGCTGGCTGGCTGGCTGGCCTGGGGACTTCCTGACTCAGGAGAAGAGAGGCCTGAAGTGTCTCTAGTCCTCCTGGTCAAAGTCTAGACATCTCAACCCAGAAGATCTGGGCATATTACTTCGGGGCTTCCTTCTTCACCTGCCCGTTATAGTAAGATGTCAACGTTGTTGATTATTTGAGATATTTCCGGTACAGTTGGAGTTTTCTTCAAAAAATCTCACCTTCATCAATGACTTGAACATTTCTACTTATTCTATTTTTCAGAAGATTTAATGTTTCTAGGTTTTTTTTTTTCTGTTTTAATATTTAGATCTTTGAGCTATTTCAATTTTAGTTTAGTGCATGGTGAAAGATATGGGTCTAGTTTTAATCTTTGGCACGTGGGAAGCCAGTTTTCCAGCACCATTTATTAAAAAATCTTTCTTTTTTTTTCCCAGTGAAGGGGTTTGGCTTCTGTGTCAAAGATAAAGCCACTAAATAGATTGGAGTCCTCTGGTCTGTTTTTTGTTGTTATTTGTCTGTTGGTTGTTGTTATTTGTCTGTTGGTTTTTTGTTTTTGTTTTTCTTCCAGTACCATGCTATCTTTTTCATAGTAGCTATAGTGTGATTTCAAGTCAGGGATTGTGATGCCCTCTGCCTCGCTTTCCTTCCCAGAACTGCTTTTGCTATTCTAGGTCTCTGGTTCCAAATGAATTTTAAGATTGTTTTCTCTGATTCTGTGAGATAAGCTATTGATATTTTGATGGCGTGCACTAATTCTATATAACAATGCTAGAAGTGTGGAATCTTGGTTATTTTTTTCTCATTGCTGGGACAAAATAATGGCACTCAAAATTAAGGAAGGAAAAGTTTATTTAGCTCATAGTTTGTGGAGGTTTCAGCCCATAATCAGCTGACTCCAAGGCAGGACGGCATGGCACAGAGGCAATATTCCAAGGTGGCAGAAGACAGCAAAAGCAACAAAGGGCAAAAAGCGGGGAGAAACAAGCCTGTTTTTCTCCCTTATATTGTAAATGGGCTACTACCCCCACGGGGGTTGTAGCACTCACGGACACTGACCCCCCCCACCCACAGACTCACTAAATTGAACTTTTAAACAACTGAAATTAACACAATCACAACATCCTAGAACAGTAAGGACATGTCCTTTCACCCTAGAATGTAGAACTGCTGAATTACTTAGGCACCTAGGCATGTATAGTTGACACGTTGTATCATCCACAGAAATCCACCCCTTGTCAACTTGGCAACCAGAGACATTTCTTTAAACCAGTTTCCAGGTACAAAGACATTGTTCTTATCATTTCATGATTTGAACATTATAACACAGGTTTAACAGTACTTAAGAAGCAGTATTAAGTCTATTAACATTATATTACATTAGAACCATACCATTTTGCCCCTGGCTCCCCAAAGACTCATGCACATCCCTTTATGCAAGAGGCATTTAGTTCATTTGTAAGAGTTGGCAGAGTCCTAAGTTTCGGCATTGCTAAGAAGTCCAAGTCCCAAGTTGCCTCAGAGATGTAACACAAACTCTTTAGTTGCAAGCCCCTGTACAAATGAAAAGTTAAACATTTCCCACATTCAATGGCACAAAATAAACATTTTCATTCTAAAAGTTATAAATGGGAATTCAAAAGAATGGGAACAAAGAAAGTCCAAAATCCAGCAGGGCAAATATTAAGCTATATAGTTCCACATCCTGCATCTGAAACAGACTGTGGTGCACTGTGAGCACCAAAGGGCCTGAGTGACTCCACCCTTAGGGCACTTCTGGTGCTTATAGCTCCCACAGTTTCTGTCCTAGGCCCGATATATACCCCCTTGCAGTTTTCCTTAGAGCATCCACATTCCTGACTTTTCCAACTTCTGGTGTCTCCACTGCACTTCAGGCTGCTCACGCACAGCTTCCCATAGTCCTCTCTGGTGTGCTGCCTGCCCTCCTGTGCCTTCTGAAATCCAGGTGGAAGCCTTTTAAACCTCAGAACTCTTGCATTCTACATGCGCCTAACACCAGTGTCATGTGGATAACGCCAAGGTCTGCTGCCAGCTGAAGCAGCAGCCCAGCTTCCCTCTGTCTTGGCTTTAGGCTTCAAGTGCCTGAATCACTGGGCACTTTGAATCTAATTCTGAGGAACAAATTTCCTGTGTTGCCACAATTCTGGAACATGGTGTTCTGCGGCTTTCTCCTCAAAGCAAAAACTTTTGCTGTTTTGAGGCCACAAAGGGTAAAGACTTGCTGCTTCCTGTGATGCCTTCAGGCCATTTTTTTTTTTTTTTCATTCTCCTGTTCCTTCTCAGCAATGGAGATCCCCTCAGCTCTATCTTTGTAGTCCGCAACTTTATTGGAGCTTTCTATGTGGCCAAACTTACATTTTAAATTACCCTGCTGGACTCTTTGGTCTTGATTCTCAACATAGGTTGGGCTAAAATCCCCCAACCATAGCTGTGCCACAGCCTCAACATTCAACTGCCTTGAATTTTTTTCTGTCAGTTTAGTTAGTCCACCACCCTTAATCTCAGTTTCTGGCAAAGTCTCTGGACACAAGCAAAAGGCAGATAAACTTTTTTTTTTTAAATTTTATTTATTTATGTGTGTGTGTGTGTGTGTGTGTGTGGCCAGCTCAGCCCACCAGGGGGCGAGGCTGGCTGGCATGTGATGCTGGGGGATTGAACCGCGGTCCCTGTACCTGTGCTTTGCTAAGCTTGTTCTAAGTAGGTGCTTCTAAGTAGGTTCAATCCCCCAGCATCACATGCCAGCCACTGAGCCATCTCACCAGCCCCCAGATAAACTTTTTGCCAAGCCATAGTATACATCATCTAGAGTCCATCAATCAGTGCAGTCCTTCCCAGCAGAAAGATCCTAAGCCCGGCCTTATCAGTTTTCTGGTCTTCTGAGCTCTGACCAGAAACTCCTATACAGAATATTCTAAGTCATTCCAGCTCTACCATTTTACGCAACATCTCTGAACCTTTCCAAACTCTTTCCACAAGCTATTCCCAAAGGCTCTTGAACCATACGGTCAGGTACAGTCACAGCAATGACCCCACTTCTCTGGTAGCAAATTCTGTATTAGGTACTTTTCTCACATTGCTGACAAATAGTTCTAAACAGTCAAAATTATGGAAGGGAAAGTTTATTTATTTAGTTGACAGCTTGTGGAGGTTTCAGTCTGTAATCAGCTGGCGCCAAGCCAGGGTGGCATGGCACAGGAGCAACTGTTCAAGGTGGCAGAAAACAGTAAAAGCAGCAAGAGCAAAAGGCAGGGAAAACACCACTCCCTAGTCACACCATCTCTGTGCCATCCTCTTGCACAGAATGAGATATTTACAAAGTGAGGACCTTGGGCTCCTGCTGAATCACTTAAACTTTTAAACTTCTTAAGTTAAAACGATGTATTAATAATTATATGCAGATTGGCCTATAGTTCTCTTTTTTGTTTTTTGGATCCTTCTCTGGTTTTCTTATCAGATAATGCTTGATTCAAAGAATGAGCTTGGGAGAATTGCTTCCATTCCAATTTCATTACAGAGAAGGAGAAGTGCCAACATTTATTCTTCTCTAAGTTCTTGTAGAATTATCCAGTGAATCCACCAGGCTCTGGGCTTTGCTTTGTTGGTAAGTTTTCAATTATATCTTAACTTCACTGATATGGTTTATTTAGAATTTTTATATCTTCTTGATTCAGCCATTTATATGTATGTAGGAACCTGTCCATTTTTTTCCTGTTTTCCATTTTATTAGAATATAGGTTCGTGGAGTACTTCTTGATGATCTTTGGATTTCTGCATGATCTGTTGTGATTTTATCTTTTCATCCCTAATTGCATGGATTTGAGTCTTTTCTTTCCATTTTCTGACAAGGTTGACTGAGAGTTCTTCAATTTTATTTAACTGGAGATTGGCTCCTTTCTATGCCATTCGCCCACAACTGCAGTAACTGACAGGAAGGAGAGACCTGAGATGGTTCCTATGCCTTCTATTGATGGGACTGAGGAACCTGAAATCTGTGGGATGCCAGCAACACAGTAGGACTCTGGTGAGAGAATTCATGATGAACAGGTGGGACTAGTGGCATGAAAAAATCTGAAGCAACAGTAACAATATGAGTCAGCAGGTGGTAAGTTAAGTAACCAAGCTTTATGCTTGGGGACAAAGATACACAGAATAGAAGTGGGCAGGTAGTGCCCCATTCTTTTCTTTACTTTTGCCTATTTTTTTTTTTTTCAGTTCTCTTTTCTTTTTCAAGTGGCTGGGGAGAACTGCAGTCACAGAAAACTATTCTCATCCCTCAATCCAGAGGCAAAGATCAAACTCCTAATCCAAATCCCCCTGCAATCTTGGCTAGAGTACACATTCTGGGATCAAACTTGAACCTAGACACTAGAGGAATCTCACTACTCTTATTTTTCTCTATCTGATGGGTTTTCCCCTAGGTAGTCTCCTAGGTTAGTGTGCTTTGTTTTGCTGTTTATTTTTATTTTATTTTTGTTGTTGTTGTTTGTTTGTGTTTTTCCATTTCCTTTTGTCTTTTCACTTTGTTGTGTTTTGCATTGTTTTGTTCTTCTCTCTGCTATTTGTTTTCAATGTGTGGGATTATTTTTGTGTCTTCTTTTTTTCTTTTTTTGTCATCTCTTTTTTTTTCCCCTTCTCCTTTTTTACCTTCTTTTCCCTCTCATTCATGATATAGAGCTCTAAATTTATTGGTATTATTCCACTCAGCCTCTCCCTTTCATCAACTATGTCACTTGATTTTTTGAGACTTTCATGTGAACAAACATTGTCTCTTCCCCTTTCTGGTTCACTTCCATACTCTTAGGCTTTCTTTTCCAATCCCACCCTCTTATATCCTACGTGTATGCAAAACTTGGATGGTCATCCTGTGTATACCACACTTGCTCCTACTATATTTAACCCATCCTTCTCTAACCCCGACGCCCTAGCACTCGTCAAACTCCCCACCACAGAGTAAAATCATTCTCCTCAATGAGAAAACATTGCATACAATTTCCTGGTATAAGTTGGATTATATTATGTAAGTACAGAACCTGCTGCTAAAGTTAAACATATCAGGCTAATAGTTACCACAGTTTGTCAATAGCCAGAATATAGTATATTGTTATTGCTAACTGTAACACATTAACCAAATCAAAGAAAAACAATGTTAGAGTGATTGGAGTCAGAAACCTGGAGATAGCACAAAATGCATTAAAACTTTCTTCACAGAAAAAATGGTGGAAAACTTTCTAAACATGGATAAAGAATTTGACATACAAATAAGTGAAGCATATAGAACTTCAAATATCCATGACCAAAATAAATCAAAATTGAGGCATATAATAATCCAGATTCAAGAAATTCAACACAAGAACAAAATATTAAAAGCAGCTAGAGAAAAAAAAACAAATCATCTGTAAAGGAATGTAATACATTAACCAAATAAAAGAAATCATCAGAATCACAGCAGACTTCTCAACAAAAACCATCAAGTTGGAACCAGGGAGATGGCTCAACAGAATAAGCACTTCCCTGGCAATCGCAAGGGCTTGAGTTCAATTCCTGGTTCTGGAAAAACAAAACAGAACAAAAACCCTTGGACTCTTTTAGAATATTCTGCTGAGTTAACACACCTAAAATATTCAAATAATGGAACTTAACAAAAAAAAGGGATACAGATGAATGTCCATTTTGTATCTGTATATTCAAAATGGTTAGGATAGATATATAGTTACATTCTCTTAATGAATAGAGGGATTTGTTCTAATGGTGTTTGTAAATAGAATGTCATGTCCGCATCTTGTACAGCAATTACCCACTATGAAGAATGTATGCAATGTGTTAATTATTGAAACTGTCGTACCAATTTGGTTTGAAACTGTCTCATTGCTATTTGTTTCTCAATAGACTTATGGGAAAAAAAAACAAAACAAAAACCCTCAAGTCAAGAAGAGCTTGGAGTGTGGTATTTCAAGACTGAAAAGCAATCTTTAACCCAAATTGATGACCCAACAAAATTACCTTTCAAATTCAACGGAGAAATAAATAATTCAAAGACAAAGAACAGCTGAAGAAATTCATGACCAGCAATTCATGACAGAATGCCCTGAAGACATAAAAAGAGACAATGAAGACCCAAAACACATGAACACCATAGAAACAAAGTAGGGTAAGCAATTAAACAGAGGACAAAAACAATGAACTAACAACAGGAAAATAAGATGAAAAACAGAAGCCAATACATATCGGTTCTAAGCACCAATGTAAATGGTCTCAACTCACCAGTCAAAAGAAACAGACTGGCAGAATGGATTAAGAAACAAGATCCATCTATATACTTCACTGAATAAACACATTTAACTCTAAAACAAATTCATAGGAATAAGGATAAGACATGAAGAACTTAAATGGTCATTATTTGCATATGAAATGATTCTCTACACAGAATATCTCAAAAGCTTCACTAAAAAAACTTCTGGATTTAATAACCAAATTCAATAGTATGACTAGATACAAAGCTGACACTAAAAAATCAGTAGCTTTCCTGTACATAAGTAACAAATTCACAGAGAGAAATTAAGGAAAGCACACCCTTCACAATAACAGCTAAAACATGAAATACTTAGGAATGATCTAACAAAGGCTGTAAAAGACTGGTACAATCAAAATTACTGTACTTTATTAGAATAAGGGAAAGATACCCTGGAGCCGGGGAGATGGCTCAGTGGAATAAGCACTTCCCTGGCAAGAGCAAGGGCCTGAGTTCAATCCCCAGTTCTGCCAAAAAGAAAACAAACAACAAAAAAAAACCTTACAGGGAAAGATACCCTTATTCATGGATAGGAAGAACCAACATAGTAAAAGTGATCCTGGGGCCAGGGAGATGGCTCAGTGGATTAAGTGCTTCCCTGGCAAGCACGAGGGCCTGAGTTCAATCCCTGGTTCTGCCAAAAAAGAAGATGTCCCTTCCTTTGTACTCAGACACACAGCACAGGGACAGGCTGGACGTTAGCCACTTTGGGGCCAGGGAGATGGCTCAATGGAATAAGCACTTCTCTGGCAAGCACAAAGGCATGAGTTCAATCCCTGGTTCTGAAGAAAAAAAAAAAAAAAAAAAAAAAAAGTGATCCTACAGCTAAAACTGCTGTATATATTTAATGCAATCCCAATCAAAATATCATTAGCATACCTCA
>NW_004524595.1:19567858-19572492 GCF_000260255.1 Octodon degus | reverse complement strand
GGAGGTATGAGTTTTCTTTCCTTTCATAAATTCTGAATTGGGACTTGCTTAGATAACAAATTTATGTTTCAAATGTTAATATGTCTTTGTCTATTGCTCATAATTGTTCATGCTTTGCCTCATGCAGTTTTGCTTCACATAGTACTGCTAAAATTGCTTACAATTGCTTCTGTTTTGTCTCTTATATTGTTGGTAAAATGTTGGTCAAAATGTTGTTGGTAAATCTTAAGTTAAAATGTGGAAATGTTACAAGTTCATGATATTTCATTAATGGGACATTTTATGACTGTTAAGTGTACTGGTATTCCTTGCTCGATTTTATTTTATTTATTTATTTTTTTAAATTTTATTTATGTGGGGGGGGCAGCTCAGCCCACCAGGGGGCAGGGCTGGCTGGTATGTGGTGCTGGGGGGATTGAACCGTGGTCCCTGTGCTTTGCTAAACTTGTTCTAAGTAGGTGCTTTAGACCACTGAGCCATCTCACCAGCCCTCCTTGCTTGATTTTAGACTATAGCATTAGAGTAACATTAGTAAGCCTCCTAGTGTTTCATAGTAAAAAGGATACAAAATGGAATTATAGATGGAAAATAAGAACAGGATACTAGCAGCCTACAGGAAAGAAGGTAAATGTCCACGGCTGCTAGAGAAGGAAAAAGAAAGTATTTATGATGGAGTCAGAAGTTTCAAATTGAGGTAGTCATGTATCTTCCCTCTCAGTCTGAGGGAACCCATGTTAACTGCCAATATAAGGAGAAATCCTGTTAAACTTTCAATAGATTGCTTATACAGACTTGTCAGTAGTTACCCAGCCAGTGGCCCACTTGCAAATGGGAAAATACTGTTTTTCCTATGCCCAGTAATTCATGTTCCCCAGTAATAATAGGAAAGGCCAGTTTGTTTGAGACAGCACCAAATGGCCATTGAAGATAAAAGGATTAAACCCCACATTTAAGAGACCTCCGCTAATGGACCTAAAAAATGTTCTGACTAGTGTTTTTATTTGGCCAATGTATGTTTAATAGTTTCTTTGCCTTTGTCTTCAGATTCAAAGCTGTAATGAAAATGCCTGGTGTCTATTGAGGGCCTTTAGATAGAACCTCTGAAGAATATATCTGACTGCTGGTCAGCAACTACGACCCATTTCGGCTTGAAGAAGCCAGAGCGGTCATCACTCATAGTTCCCTCACGGCAGTTCGGGTTTCTTCTTCAGAGGAGGGAATGTTGTAGGCAGCTGAGTTAGATAGAAATATTATAGGCAGTTAGACAGGGTCAGGCTCTCAAGGAGAGAAGATGGAAGACAAGGTGACTTTGCCACTTGGAAGAGACAGACACTCCCATAGGGGCCATACCTCAAGACCAAGACAAAAAGAGGAAGCACAGCTACATACTTCCCACTTCCCTAGGGATGGGCCTTAGGGATTGAGATCCTAAATAGTATCAATCAACTTGAAAGAGCCCAAATGAGTCACTAGCCCAACCCCCAACAGGAAGAGACCTTGTCCTGTATTCATGCCCGCTTGCTACATGACTCACTTTCCCATTTGATACTGGATTTAATCAATTTTACCTGAGCAATGGTGCTTGTAATCTCATTGGTTGACCATAGTTTTGTCCCACCTCATGCCCAACTAAGCAAGTTCCCATGTCTTCTCCACCACCTTAGACCAGTGTCACCACATGGCTTTCCTCTATAAAAGTCCCTGCAAGAGACAACTTCCGGGGGCGGGGGGGGGGAATCTACCCACTCAGCCCCCCCTCCTGTCCCTCTCTTGGGACAGGAGCTTTCTTTCTCTCAATAAATATATCCTGCTCATAAAAAAAACTACCCTGATAAAATCAGCATGGTATTGGCAAAAAAACCTGACAATCAGTGGAACAGAATAGAAGATGCAGATACAAGGACAAACATACTATACTACCTTATCTTTGACAAAGGAGCCAAACATGTTCACTGAGAGAAAAATAGTCTCTTTAATAAATAGTGCTGGAGGGGGGCTTGCAGCTTAGCTCAGTTATTTAAGCACCTGCTGGGACAAACCCAGTCAGGCACAGGGGACTGCAGTTTGATCCTTAGCTCCCCATGCCTTACCAGACCTGCCCTCAAGGCAGCCTGAGACAACAAAAAATAAATAAATAAATAAATAAATAAATAAATAAATAAGTAGTGTTGGAAAAACTGGCTTTGCACATGCTAAAGACTAAAACTAAACCCATGTCTATCACCATGCATGAAACTAAAGTCAAAATGAATCAAAGATCTAAATATTAAAACAGAAAATTTGAAATTTACTTGAAGAGAAAATGGGTAGAAATCTTGAAGACATAGGTGTAGGCAGGGAATTCATGAACAAAACTCAGACTACATGGGAAATACAAGACATCAATCAATGGGGTTTCTCCTTATTACAAAGCTTTTTCACAAAAAAAAGACACCACCAACAAAATGAAAGTATAATCTACAGAGTGGGAAAAATTATAGTCTATTGTCCGTCAGACAAAAGATTTTTATCTAGAACATATAAATGATTTTTAAAATTCAGGGCCCCCAAATTCAAAGATCTAATCAAAAAGCACATCTGAGATGGATACACATTTCTCAGCTGAAGAACTAGAAATAGCAAGTAAATGCATGAAAAAATGTTCAACATCAATGAGAGATGCAAATTAAAACACTAGATTCCATCTCACTGCAGAAGAATGATTATCATCAAGAAAATGGCCAATAACAAATTTTAGTGGGGTTGTGAGGAAAAAGGAACTCTTCTCCACAGTTGGTGGGAATGTAGACTGGTGCAACTGCTGTGGAAATAGTGAGGAGATTCCTTAAACCTTAGAGTCAAGGGCTGCCCAAATGGCTCAGCAGACTAAAGCCTCTGCTTAGGTAGAGCGCAGCAGCCAGGCTTTGATCCCTAGTGTGCTGCGTTGGCCCCACCCCCAGGACACACTGAGCCTATGATTGAGACTGGGTATGGTGGTGTGTGCTTGTAATCCCAGCGCTTGGGAGGCTGAACATAGGAGGATCACTAGGAGTCAGATCTACATGGTGAGACCCTATAGACCCTGTACTAAATACACAAAATAATAATAACATAGGAGGATCACTAGGAGTCAGATCTACATGGTGAGACCCTATAGACCCTGTACTAAATACACAAAATAATAATAACATAGGAGGATCACTAGGAGTCAGATCTACATGGTGAGACCCTGTACCAAATACACAAAATAATAATAATAAAAACCCCTAGAATTAGAGGTCCCATTTGACCCAGCTATTCCTCTTCTTGGGTGTCTTCTCAGAAGAATTAAAAAAAAATCATACTACAGTGGTATATATGTCTCCATGTTTAAAGTACCACAATTTATAATAGCTAAATCTTGGAAACAACTCAAAAGCCCATCAACCAAGGAATGGACCAGGAAGATGTGGGGTTTTGTATGTAATGGAATACTACTCAGCCATAAGGGAAGATAAACTTGAGAATTTTACAGGTAAATGAATGCAACTGGAGGTCATACTTGTAGTGAAATAAACCAGATGCATATATGTAAACTTTGTATTGTCTCACTACTGTGAGATTCTGAAAGAGTAAACAAGATTCAAAATAAACAATAGATCTTGTAAATAGAGAAGAAACTGATTGAGAGAAAAGAAAAACTAACAGGAGAAAGGGAAAAGGAAGGCAGGGTAAAGGAAAAATATGTACATACACAAGACAGTTAAGGTAGACAGTTGATTTCTTTTGGTTCATGCAAGTGAATAATTCTCTGTGCAGTATTTCATGCCTGTATCTTGCACTCTGAACAACTGCTGTGACTATAACAATATGTAATGTGTTAACTATTGTTACCCTCCTACTAGCCTCATTTGAAACTCTATTTTTTTTTTTTTTTTTTTAATTTTAGGGAAGGGTCTGCAGGGTGTTCAGTGTCTCACTACTAGATCGGACTCCTAGTGACCTGCCTGTTTACAGCCTCCCAAAAGCTGGGATTACAGGAGTGCACCACTACACCCAGTCTCAATTGCTGTCTCAGTGTGCCCCAAAGTTGGGGCTGACATGGTAGGTCCAGGAATCAAACCCCCCCAGCCCCTGTACCTGCTTGCAGGAACTTTAATCCACTGAGCTATTTGTCTGAAACTATATTTTCTTGGGTGTTTTTTAAGTTTTCTGTTTAAAACTTTAAAAAATAATAAAAATTAGAAAAAAATTTTCCCATAATTTTGTTGACAGACAAATAGCAATGAGACAGTTTCAAATCAAACTGGTAGGACAGTTTCAATAATTAACACATTGCATACTCTCTTCCTAGTGGTGATTTGCTCTACAAGATGCAGACATGATATCCTATCTACAAACACTATAACAACAAATCCCTCTATTCATTAAAAGAATGTAACTATATATCTATCCTAACCACTTTGAATACGCAGATACAAAATGGACATTCATCTGTATCCCCTTCTTTGTTTAGTTCCATCATTTGAATATTATAGGTGTGTAAACTCAGCAAAATATTCTAAAAGAGTTCAGTAGTCCATAATAGTATTGGGTCTTCCACTTGACTAGCAGTGTCAGAAATTGTTGACCTGAGTCCCCTACAGCTCAACATAACGGCAAGGCTTTACTTCTTA
>NW_004524595.1:19548512-19567568 GCF_000260255.1 Octodon degus | reverse complement strand
TCTCCTTGATCAGAAAATTTGGGACACTACTGAGTTATGTGACGTTACAGTACAAGTTCTCATATGTCCTGAGTCTTAATTGAACTTGGAAGGCTAGGGCCAAAATGTTGGCTTTCCTTGTGACCCGCTTTTTTCCCTAATTTTGGTCTGCAAACTTAGGTTGTTAACCATCCAGAAGACAAGCTTATTGTTATTACCCGGCTGTTAAGCTTAACCTCACTATCTGTCTGCATATCAAATGTCTTAGGCATAACATGGAACAGGTATTTTTCATCAAGTATTGATATGTTGGCCTTTAAGTCCCTACAGAATATGATGAAAAAACATTTAAAAATTAGAATATATTTAAAAAATAGGCATAAAGAATTATATAAATCTTATGTTTACACGTTAAGTCCAAAAATCTAACCAAGTACAACCTTGTGGCAGGACAGTCCTGCAACATTCCTTTTCCTATCTCCTGTCTTCATTCACCACCCCCTTCTTTTTGAACAGTCATCAATCTGAGAGACAGCACGGCAGCAACTGGCATGTCATGACAAGCAGCCCATATTCAGAAGACCAGAATGACAGGCACTCCAAGCATGAACCTACTATTACAAATTGCCATCTTCAGTGCAGTTGCTTAGTTCATAGGTACCAGTATATATAGTCAGGGTGAGAATCTTTCCCATTAACTGCTAGATTCAAAAATCTTCTGAAGATTCTCAGGATCATTGCCTTACCCATCTTGTACATATGACTGTATGGCTTGCCCCTGTCATGTTTCCTAGCTCTTCTCCTTGCTCACTTTTCATTGTCTAGTCCCCAAGATCTTGCTTTCCCTTTAGTTGTATTATACCTTTCTATTTGTATTTCTTCTTTTGAGTTCTTATGCTAGGGAAACTATACAATATTTACACGTGTGTCTGGTTTATTTCACTTATGAGTATATCTTAAACTGGCATCCACTTCAATATAAAGGCTTTGAGTTTATCATTTTTTATAGCTGAGTAATACTCCATTGTATAAAAATACCACATCTTTTTCATCCATTCATCAGGTGATGAGCATCTTGGTTGTTTCCAAGATTTGACTATCACAAATTGTGCTGCTATAAACTTAGGCACACATATATCACTATAGTATGATGTTTTCAGATCCTCCGGGAAGATTCCCAGCAGAGGAATAGCTGGATTAAATGGGATTTCCAGTCCAAATTTTCTAAGGAGTCTCCACACTGATTTCCATAACTGTTGCACCAGTCTACATTCCCACCAGCAGTGGAGAAGGGTTTTTTTTTTCCCCACAGCATCTCCAACATTTGTTGTTGGTTGATTTCTGTATGACAGCCATTCTTTCTGGGGTGAGATGATATCTCAATGTTGTTTTAATTTACATTTCACGGATGGTTAGTGATGCACAGCATTTTTTCGTATATTTATTCGCTTCTTTAATCTCATCCTCTGAGAAGTAGTGTTCATCTCAGATGCCCATTTCTGGATTGGGTCTTTAAATTTTGGGGCCCTAATGTTTTTTAGTTCTTTATAAATTCTAGAGAACAGGCCTTTGTCTGAGTACTTATTTGATATGATTTTTTCCAAATTTGTGGGTTGTCTTTTCACTTTGTTGATAATTTCTTTTGATGTGCAGAAACTTCTCAATAAGAGGAGGTCCCAGTTGTTAATTCTTTCAATTGTTTCCCGTGTGATTTGATTTTTGTTCATGAACTCTTGGCTTACCCCTATGTCTTTTGCTTTTTGCAGAACCAGGGTTAGAACTCAGGCCCTTGCGCTTGCCAGGGAAGTCCTTATTCTACTGAGCCATCTCCCTGGCCCCTCTACCCCTATGTCTTTAGGAGTTCCTCCTACTTTCTCTTCCAAGAGATTTAGTGTTTAGATCTTTAATCCATTTTGACTTTAGCTTAGTGCATGGTGATAAAGCTGAGTCAAGTTTTAGTATTCTGCATGTGGAGAGCCAGTTTTTCTAGCACTGGGTTTGTGGTAATTACACACTTTTCATTCCTTTTTTAAATGTCATTTGTATTGACTCCTTCTTTCTCATTGATGCAGTTATTAATTCTTTTACTGCAGTGTTTTGTTCAGATTGGGTTTCCTCCCTATGTTTCTGTAATTGATTCTGTATTTCAGATGCTATGAGTTCCAAGAATCTTTTTTTATTTCAGAAAAGAATTCAGCTCTGAGTTCCTCTATAAGTTTCTGCTGTTGCTTTTTTACTATGGATGCTATTAATTCATACATTTGAGCTAAGCTAGTGTCTTCTGCATTTTTTCTGGGTGGGCATTGGTTTTCCTCCATATGTTTCTGCATTTGATTCTTTACTGTCGATGTTATTAATTCAGGGATTTCTTTTTTCATTTCCAATCTGAGTTCTGCTATACCTTTCTGCAGCTCTTTCTTTATTTCAGAAGCCATTGATTCATTGATTTCACCTGTGTGGTTCCAAATTTGTTCTGTGTTAATGTCCTCTGCACTTGCTATGGGTGGGCTTGGGATCTGAGATTGCATTTTGCTCCTTTTCATTGTTATTTTGTGTAGCACTGTCTTCTGACCTTTGTTGTAGAGCTTTGGTGCAGTTATAACCTTAGCACTCAGATGCAGATCTACAAAGTGGGAATTTATCCTGCTGTGCCTGACTTGCATCTGGCTGCTGTGCTCAGCTCCTTCCTGTTGCTGCTCTTGGGAGTGATCCTGTTGTGCCCCTCTGGCAAGATGTTCTGCTCCTGGACTAGCTGGTTGGCTTTGTCCCTACTCTCTCTGCAGGGATTACAGCTGCAGATTTTCACCTCAGGCCTATATGCCAAGCCTGAGCTGAGTCTGGAGGGGACAAGGTGGAGTATGGGGGAGAAGCAGCTTTCCCACACACTCACCGGGCCTGGGCTAGGACTGGATCTGGGGGTCCCCAGAACGTGGCAGAAATTCTCACTGGGCAGTCAGGGGGACGGGGGTGCTGCAGAGTGGTAGTGGGTGTCCCAAGGGGGTGGAAGAGTGTCTCACCTACGCTGCACCTGGGCTTGGACCGGCAGGTCCCGCTGGCTCAGGGTAGCTGGAAGCTCAAAAATTTTTAAAATTAATTTTACTTCAAAGAACCTATTCTTCAATTCCTTGATTGTTTGTATTGTTTTCCTAATTTCCATTGGTCACTTTATGCACTGATCTTTATAATTTTCTCACTCACGTCAAATTTGGATTGATTTGCTCTACTCTTCTAGAAGCTTGAAATTCAACATTCTGTTATTTGAGCTCACTGTTTTTTTGATATGTGAATTTACCTCTACAAATTTCTGTCTTAGAACTGCTTTTGTTGTGTCCCATACACTCTGGTATGTTCGATGGGGTAGACTATAATTTCTTTCCACTATTGTGTAATTGTAGAAAATGTCTAATTTCTTGTAGAATTTCATCTATTGTTCAGAATGGTGTTATTTAATTTCCATATGCTTATGAAGTTTATTTCCAATTTTATTGCACTATGGTCTGATAATATGCATGGGATTGTTTCATTTCCTTTGTATTTATTTAAACATGTTTTATAAGCTAGTATTGATTTATTTTTGAGAATATCCCATGTACAGCTGAGGAAAAAAATGTGTATTCTTATGTTGGTAAGTGGAACACTCTGCTGACTTCTAGTAAGTCTATTTGTTCAATAGTTTGGCTCAGTTCTGACATTTCTTTGTTGATATTTTGTCTAGTTCATCTCTTTGTGACAGTGGGGTACTGAGTTTCCCCCATTAATTGTATTAGCACTTATTTGATTTTTTCATTTTCATTAATATTTGTTTTATATACTTTATATTTTGGGTAAGAGGTAGCCAGAAGGAGCTGGGGACCTTTCTGTCTGCTGAAGTGAGTTCTTGGATGGGTCAGTTTATAATACCTTCATATTTAATGATTGATATCTCTTTCTCTTGGATTGTTCCCTTTACAAGGATGTAGTGACCTTTATCTCTGGAAATCATTCTCAACTTGAAATCCATTTTGCTCATAAATAGAATAGGAAAGAAAGAAAGAAAGAAAGAAAGAAAGAAAGAAAGAAAGAAAGAAAGAAAGAAAGAACAATATTATGGATGCCACTGTTTTTTTAATTTCGTTTTTTGTTTTTCTGGGCTCCTATCTCTTGCAGTATAAAGTTTTCCATTCTTAGACTTTTAGTGTGTGAATTTCTTTTTTAAATTAAATGTGTATCTTGTATGCTGTGTATTGTTCAATCTTGCTTTTTGATCCATTATGCCAGTCTGTTTCTTTTGATTGGTGAATTGAGATCATTTTCTTTCATTACTAAAACTGGTTTTTATTGAGTTATCTTTGCATTTTACTTTCTTATAGCTGTTTTCCTTTTTTCATCCCTCAACTTACTTGCCTTGCCTGGTGAATTCATTCTGTTGGGGTTGGTGAGAAGGATGTTTTATTTTTATTTTTTTGGCTGGCTCAGACTGCCTTAAGGGCGGATCTGGTAAGGCATGTGGAGCTGGCGATCAAACTACAGTCCCCTGCGTCTGACTGGGTTTACCCAAGCAGGCACTTAAACAACTGAGCTAACCAGCAAGCCCCCTGTTGGAGTTGATGGAGTTATGATCATCCTTATCATTTTATGTAATGATCTCCACAACATTTTGTAGTTATGATTTGGTGGTCATGGAATTCTTTAGATGTTCTTTGTCATGGAGGTACCTTATTTCTCCATTAATTTTGAATGATCATTTTTCAGAGCACATCTGTTGGGGTTGGAGGTTGTTTTCTTTTAGGGCTTGAAATACTTCACTCACAGTTCTCCTTAAGGGTTTGCATTGAGCAGCCTGCTGTGATTCCAGTGGGTTTTCTTTCATAGGTGATTTGTTTCTTTTCTCTTACAACTTTTAATATTTTGTTCTTTTGTTGAATTTCTGGAATCTTGATGGTTACTTGCCTTGGTGTCATTTTTTTCTGGTCATGGCTAATTGGAATTTTGTATGCCTCATTTACTGTATGTCATATTATTTTTCATTTTTTTATTTTTATTTTTTTAAATCAAATTGGTAGGACAGTTTCAATAATTAACACATTGCATACATTCCTCCCATTGGTTATATTTTTCATTTTTAAAAAATGTTTATTGAAAAGCAACTATACTTCCACTTCACGGTAACAAATGAAAACAAAACACACTGGTTACAAGAGTATTAAAATATAAAATTGTGACAAAATTTATGACTTGTATACAGAAAACTAGAAAATATTACAGAGAAATTAAAATTTTCAGGAAACATTTAAGGTATAATAACTGAACATAACAATGTTTTGTGAAAATCTAGAAGACTTGAAATCATGAAAACAGATTTTTTTTTTTTTTTTTTGTGGAACCGGGGATTGAACTCAGGCACTTGTGCTTGCCAGGCAAGTATTTATTCTACTGAGCCATCTCCCCGGCCCCATGAAAATGATTTTAAAAGGAAAAAATCCTTCAGAAGTCAAATAAGACATTGTTTCCAGAATAAATATACATTTATAATATCTCATTTACTCTTTTAGCTTCTCGTAGTAGGGTGAAATATGATACTTTCACATGTGTATGATTTATTTCACTTGAAAACCTGGATTCAAGTTGTATCCATTTACCTATAAAAGTCTACAGATTATGTTTTTATGGCTGAATAATACCCCATCATACAAAAAACCCTCACATTTAAAAAAATTCATTCCATGGTTGTCGGGCATTTGTATTTTTTCCAAGACTTTGCAATTACAAATTGTGCTGCTATAAACATGAGACACATATATATATCACTGTGGTATGATGTTTTTAATTATTCTGGGAAAATACCCCAAAGGGAAATAGCTGATTTGAATGGCACCTCTCATCCTAGTTTTTTGAGAAATCTCCACACTGATTTCTACAGTGGTCGTACCAGTCTACACTCCCACCAACAACGGAAAAAGCTTTCTTTTTTCCTCCACAGTCCCTCTATCACTTCTTGTCGGTTGATTTCTTGATGATAGCCATACTCTCTGGGGTGAAATGAAATCTCAGTGTTATTTTAATTTGTATTTATCAAATGACCAATGAAATTGAACATGTATTTATGTACTTGTTTGCTGTTTGTATTTCTTCATTTGAGAAGTGTGTGTGTTCATCTCAAGTGCCCATTTTTGGATCAAATCTCTAAATTTGGGAGGTCTGATTTTGTTGAATTCTTTATGTGTTCTCAGTGTAATCCCTTATCTTAAGAACAGCTGGCAAACATTTTTTTTCTCACACTTTGGGTTGTCTCTTGACTCTATTGATGGCTTCTCTTGCTGTGCAAAAGCTTTTTAGTGAGCTAGGGAGATGGCTCAGTAGAATAAGTGCTTCCCTGGCAAGTGCAAGGGCCTGAGTTCAATCCCCGGTTCTGCAAAAACAACAACAACAAAAAAAAAAAAACCAAAAAAACCCAAAAACTTTTCAGTAAGATTAAATTGCAGTTGTTGGTTCCTTGTGATAAGTCCTTTGCTACTGGGATTATATTCATAAAGTCTTTTTCTACACCAATGTCTTCAAGTGTTTTACCTATTCTATCTTCACCATATCTAATATTTCTGCTTTAATATTTAGATATTTTACCATTTAGAATTTAGTTTATTGCATGGTGAAAGCTATGGGTCCAATTTTAATCCTAGGTATGTGAAAGTCCAGTTTTTTAAGCACCATTTATGAAAAGAGGCTATCCTTCTTCCAGTGAATATGTTTGTCAGAGTCATCAAAGATAAGGTGACTGAGGATGTCTGGAGTTGTTTCCGCATGTCCTAATCTTTTCCATTGATCTTCTGGTCTGGTTTTCCCCCAGTATTGTGCAGTTTCTATCACAGTAGCTTTTTAATATAATTCGAACTCTGGGATTATGATGCCCCCGGCCTTACCTTTGTTACTCAGAATTGCCTTTGCTACTCTAGATCTCTTTTGGTTGTAAATAAATTTAAAGATTGTTTTCTCTAATTCTGTAAGACATGCTGTAGGAATTTTGATTGGAATTACATTAAATATGCTTAAGAGTTTTGGAAGTATAGCCATTTTTAACTATATTGTTTCTTCCTTCACAAGAGCAAGGGATATCTTTGCATTTTCTGAGCTCCTCTTCAATCTACCTTATCAGAGAACTATAATTTTTCTTTTTGTGGGGGGCAGAACCAGGGATTGAACTCTGGTCCTTGCACTTACCAGGAAAGTGCTTATTCTACTGAGCCATCTCCCTGGCCCCTTATAATTTTCAATGTAGAGCTTTTAATATACTTCATTTGATTGACTCCTGGGTGTTTCATTTTTTGGATGCTATTATGAAAAATGTTATTTCACTAGTTTTTCTCAGTTATTTATTTTATTTTATTTTTATTTTTTTGGCGGAACCAGGGATTGAACTCAGGCCCTTGCACTTGCCAGGCAAGCGCTTATTCTACTGAGCCATCTCCCTGGCTCATAATTATTTTTTAAATTTATGTACAGGAAAGCTATTGAGTTTTTTTTTTAATTTTATTTGTTTATTTATTTATTTATTTTGTGTGTGTGTGGCCAGCTCAGCCCACTAGGGAGTGGGGCTGCTGGCATGTGGTGCTGGGGAATTGAACCACGGTCCTTGTGCTTTGCTTAGATGAGCTTGTTCTAAGTAGGTGCTTTAGACCACTGAGCCATCTCACCAGCCCCGCTATTGAGTTTTTGAGTGCTAATTTTGTGTCCAGGTAAGCTACCTAATTTTCTTTTCTTTCTTTCTTTTTTTTTTTCCAGAAACGGGGATTTAACTCAGGCCCTTGTGCTTGCCAGGCAAGTGCTTATTCTACTGAGCTATCGCCCCAGCCCTAATTGTCTTATTAAATCTAGCAGTTTTTAGTGGAGCTTTTGGGGTCTTATTTGTAACTTTTTTTTTGGTACTAGGGATCAAACTCAGGACCTTGCATGTACCAGACAGACTCATACCACTGAGCTATATCCCCAGCCCCTGGGGTATTCTATGTAAAGTATCATGTCATCTGCAAATATAATTCAACTTCTTCTTTTCCTATCATTATTCTTTTTATTTATTTCTCTTGTCTAATTGCCCTGGCTAAAGTTTGTAAAACTATGTTGAATAAAAGTGGAGACTATTGAGCAGAGGAGATAGCCCAGTGGAATAAGTGCTTGCCTGGAAAGTGCAAGGTTTGATCCCTAGTACAAAAAAAAAAAAAAAAAAAGAGTGGGGACTATGGACATCCTTGTCTTTCTTGTTCCTTATTTTATAGTGAAAGCTTGCACCTGTTGCATATACTTTCAATGGAATTTTAAAACACTTTTTGTTTGTTTGTTCATTTTGTCTTTTTGAGATGCAGCTCAGACTGCCCCTGAACTCACTTTGCAGCCCAGGCTTGTCTCCAACTTGCATTGATCCTCCAGCCTCAGCCTCCCATGTGTTGGTGTTATAGGTATACACTCAGCTCAATGGATTTTTTTCTTTCATTTGTTTTGGAATTTTTAGCTTTCTGGATAGCTGTTTGAGTCTGTTTCATGGATTCCATTCTTTCCTATGTTACTTATTCATGGTTTGCATTATTTTTGTAAACTCTTCTTTTTTAAAATCTGTAGCTGTACTAGAGACTTCAACCATTTCTCTCAATATGGTCACCATATCTGTAGTTATCTGAGAAATTATTCATTTTCCTTTCTTTTTTTTCTTTTCTTTTCTTTCTTTCTTTCTTTTTTTTTTTTTTTTTTTGTACCAGGGATTGAACTCAGGACCTTCCACTTGCCAGGCAAGCACTTATTCTACTGAGCTATCTCCCTGACCCTTGAGAAATTATTCATGATTTGATTTTTTTTTTCTGGAGCCTCATTTATCTGCTTTGTTCCTTCTGTCCTTAACATTGGAGAAAGTCTAGCTGGCTGGATTTAGAATTATTTCACCTCATTGCCTCCTAGGTTTGCTTTTGGTGAGCTGGAAGTCTGGGAACACATCTTGCTGAAGTGTTTTCTTGTTATTTTAATTCCTAGTTTGATGCTTATGTGTTGCTTGTTTTGTTGTTAGTCTTCAGGACCCTAAGGAAATGAATACTACTCAGAGATATCTTCCAGGTATAGCTGGCTTTTGTATTTTGAGTCTGTTGTGAGAGCCTACCTCTTGAACTTATTAGGGATAAGGCATTATCACCCATTTGGCCTAACCCCTGGTTCTTTGGCACTGACCCATAATAATGTTTATGACCCTTGTATAATTTCAGTCTTTTTTTTTTTTTTTTTTTTTTTTTGCGGTGCCAGAGATTGAACACAATTTCAGTCTTGACATAGCAGGAAGAACAATTGATCAGAATAATTATGTCACCTTGGCTGAAATAGCATGATCAGCAATAATAATAGCATTAAGCAGCATACAAAATGACAAACTGTGGGAAATATTGATTTGCCACCTTTTAACTATATGATCTATATTTGTGGTTATATAACAAAATCTCAAACAAACCCAAATATTGTAGTAAATATGCCATCAATATGGTAATTTTACCCCCATGCAAGAAAATGTAAAAGTTGTTAGGGGTTAAAATAGAGAACTAGAAGAAGAGGAAGATACTAGAAGCAAAGGTGGATGACAAAGGAGGATTATGGGAATTTTGGGAAATTGGTGAAAAAGACAGATGGATAAGAGAGAAGGAAGAAATTAGAACAAGAAAAGAACAGGTGAATAGCTAGAAAACTAGAAGTGATGTTCACACTCATGTAAAAACAGGATTAAAAGAAGGAAAAAAGAGTCTACCTCAGAGTATGTCTCTGCTGTCTCTGCTAGAGTGGAGAGACAGAGCTCAGATCCATGTTGATTAATCCCAGCAAGCTGCACCTGTAGTTGCACTGACAGTGAGAGTGTTTTCTATCTATGAGGCTGGAATATAGTTTGTTCAGCCTGTAGTACCCCATGTGCATTCTTCTAGGTTGAAGGAGGTGCTTAGCTTTTCTGACACCTTTAATTTTGTTCTGCCACATCCTGACCCTGGGAGCCACTAGATGGAGTCAGCCTGCAATTGCTCTGTGTTTTGGACTCAACTGGCCACTCTCACAGATGGCTCCAGCCAACTTCTCTCTCCTGTAGGTCATTTGAACCCAAATAACTCACTGGTCCACTGCATCCACAGCTCCATTCCACTGGTACTTTTCTCCGTGGAGTCCTCTGAGGTCACCAATAGTCGTTATGTATCTGTGGGTTTCAGCTGCCCTTCCAGGCAGTGAGTCAGGTCTCAGGGAAGAAGCATCACTTTCCACTTTGTGTGTTAAGGTCTCTTTCTAGGCTTTTTCCTTGGGCTTAACTTCCTGCTTTGTCCTGAGTATCCAATTCCCTCCTCTTGCTCACCTTGCTATATCCCAGCATCTGGACATCTAATCTCCTAGTGCAGCCACTTTGGAAATCAGTGTGGAGTTTCCTCAAGAATATGAAACTAGAAATTCTATTTGAACCAGCTATTCCCCCATCTAGGTATCATTCAGAAAGAGTTAAAGGCATCATATCACAGTGATCCATGCATACCCAGGTTTTCAGCAGCAGAGGTGATAACATCTAAATCTTAGAAGTGGCTTATATGTCCATCAACATATGGAGAAATAAGAAAAATGTGGCATTTATACACAACAGATTACTACTCTTCCAGAAAGAAGGATAAGCTTGAGTTCTTTACAGGAAAGTTGACATACCTTGAGACTATAATGTTAAGTGAGATAAATCAGGCACAGAATATTAAATATCACATGGTTTCTCTTATATGAGAAACCCAGAGAGAAAATAAAGAACAAAATAGAAGATAGGTAATAGCACATGGGGAGAAAGATCTTTTACAAATGAGAAAGGATCCAAGAGATGGAGGAAGAGGATACAAAAAGGAATGAACAGGTTCACCCCCCAGTTTCCCTCCAAAGGGAAATAAAAAGAAAAAAGGAGTGGAGGTATCTTATCTTATGTGCACACAGCAACTACTCCACACAAGGAACGTAATCACTGTGGACTGCACATATGTACTAATAGAACACAAAGGCTCCTTGCCCAGCTGAGCAATGCCATGTCACACCCAGGGACACTGAGGTCCAGGGAGAGGAAGCGGTGTGAGTGTCATTCCTACTTGGCAGTCACCACGTAGGGCTGTGCCAGTTTTCCTGCTCTAGTCACAGTTTTTACACTTGTTAGAAGATCCGCTGGACACTTAGATGGAGAATGAAAGGAAGAATTCCAGGTCTTCCCCTCGTCCATACATCTTTGCTACTGGCAGCTCCGTCTGCTGGTGGCTCACATGCAATTCTATAGTGTCTTCCTTCTCTCTGTATGTGTAACCCACTGCAGAGTGCTGGTGGCCTAGCTGCAAACATATCCACCAACTGACCGCTTCATCCCACTACTGTGAAGCTTGCCTAAGCCATATCCACCTCGTGACTGCTTAATATGGTTCCTTCTTCCCCTCTGTGTCCCTGCATTCTGTTCTCAACCCATCAGCCAGCATAATCCTTTCTGAATAGCACGCAGCCAGAACCCTAGAACTTGCAGTGCCCAGAGGCCCCACTCCCCATGATTAGGCTGTGACTCGCTAACCCCTCCAACAACAGATCTGCTCGTTCCTCTGCTTTCCCTGCTGGTCAGGCACTCCAGTGCTGTTGTCTCGTTCTTCACCTTCAGGCCCTCCCTTCAAAGTCCCTTTCTCTTCTTTACATGATTGTCCCTGCTGCACAGCTGCACTTTAGTGTCCTTATCGCACTGTCTCTTCTTCTCTCATAATGCAAACCACTTTTCAAGATACTATCTCATGTGCTCAGCTTATGCTCACTGTCTGGGTCTCCCTGTAGAACAAGAGCTCCTAGAGGGGACGTGTGCCCACAAGGGTCACCAGGAACAGGGTGAGCATTGTGGTGCTCAACCAATACTGGATGCGGGCTGAAAGAAGAATGCCAAGACCCTACACGGATGCCCAGCCACAACCCTGTCTTTCTTCTATACAGCACTGAGAGTTTACAAAGACTCTTAACTGTCGCAAGTTGCAACAATTTATAACAAATTCCATCTTAAAAAAAAAAAGAATTAGTTTTATAATAAAACACTGAGAGATTAAAGGATTTGCCCCAGTGAGGTCCAGAACCAGAGTCTAAATCAGTGAGAGATCAGTTCCCTGCTTCTAAACAACATGAAGAGTGCAAATAGACTCCTGCATTTCCCAGTGACCCTTCCAAAGCTGGCCCTAGGACCAGTGAGGGTAGAATCCTCCCTCCAGGATCTGTCTGTGGTACTGTGTAGCTGCTTCAGCCCCTGCTAAATGGGTGGTGCTTGGGGAATACACCACAACGGGTACATCCTCTTGTTTCTGTAATTTATACAGTTTGAAAACAGGAGATATTGTCTTGCTTTCCAGAGCTCATTTAGAGTCTGGCTTCCATCTCTGCTTGGCCCTGTGCCCTCGTCTGACTGCTCTGGGCAAACCGACAAACTGCCTTAGTCAGGGTATGACTACTTCTTCCTCATGTTTGGGTTCTCTGTCAGTCTCTCAGATTTAGTTGATGAGCTCATTGACTGCAAACTGTTGAGCAAGCCAGTGTTCCCAGTTTACTAGGCACACACAGTGCCATTGTCTTCCACAGACAGTTAGGATAGCTGGCATCCCCTCATAAGATCATTGGCATCTCAATAATCGTTAGTTGTTGTGAGAGCACAGATTTACTGTGATAAGCTATGAAAGTAATTTCAGAAATCCAGCCTGCTATGGTAGTGTATGTCTATAACACTAGTACCAAGGGCAGCTGAGGCAGGGGGAATGTAAGTTTGAGTTCTGCCTGGGCAACTTAGATCCTGTTTCAAAAGTTTTTTTTAGGGACAGGGAGATAGCTCAGTGGTCTAAGTGCCTGCCTGGCAAGCACAAGTACCTAGGTTTGATCCCCAGTATCACATGCTGTGCTGACCCTGTGTGAGCCAGCCACTGAGTGGTGGTGCATACCTGCAATCCCAGAGCTGGGGAGGCTGAAACAGAAGGATTGCTACAAGTCTGAGTTGTGTAATGAGGCCCTGTACCAAATGTATAAATGTTGAAAAAAAAATTTTTTTAAAGGCTGGAGAAGCCCCACCCTAGTGTGGGCTGAGCCAACCACAAACAATAAAATAAAATAAAATCTGAAGAGGTAGCTCAGTAGTAGCATGTGTGCCCCTGGGATCAGTTCCCAGTGCTACAATCAGTTAATCAGTTAATCAATCAGTCAATCAATCAATCAGGAGGATCACCACAAGTTTGAGGCCAGTCTGGACTACATAGTGAGTTCAAGGTCAGCCTGGATTGCACAGTGATATATTGTCTCAAAAAAAAAAAAAAAAAGTAGTTGGGCTGGTGAGATGGCTCAGTGGTCTAAAGCACCTACTTAGAACAAGCTTAGCAAAGCACAGGGACCACGGTTCAATCCCCCAGCACCACATGCCAGCCAGCCCTGCCCCCTGGTGGGCTGAGCTGGCCACATACACACACACACACACACACACACACACACACCTACACACAAGGAACGAAAATTAAAAAAAATAAATTATTAAAAAAAAAAAAGCAGTTGTAGGGCCAGCCAAATAGCTCAGCAGATTAAAGCATCTGCAAACAGATGCAGGGTCCGGGGATTCAATCCCCAGGCCTGCTGTGCTGGCCCCAACCCTGGAGCATGCTGAGATGGCGACTGAGACTGGACGCGGTGGCATGGACCTGTAATCCCAGCTCTTGGGAGGCTGTAAACAGGTGGATCACTATAAGTCCGATCTAGTAGTGAGACCCTGAACACACTGTAGACCCTTCCCTAAAATACAAAAAAAAAAAAAAAAAAAGAACCAGTTGTAAACATAAAATAACCAATTCTGAAGAAATTTTTAAAGATAATCCTTTTCCCTCAAGGTGGTTCACATACAGCAAAATAAATAAGTTGCTTTTTGTTATCATTCAAATTACATTAATTCTTCCTCATTTCTTTTTCTTTTCTCTTTCTGCTGTGCTGCTAACCTCACCCAGATCCCTAGTTTGTACAAGGAAAGCACTCTACAGCTGAGCCGCATTCCCTGCCCAAACTGTTATTTATTCTTACTTATGTGGATCAGAATATGTAGCATTTAAACATTTTGAGGGCTGGGGAGATGGCTCAGTAGAATAAGTGCTTCCCTGGCAAGCGCAAGGGCCTCAGTTCAATCCCCGTTTCCGAAAAAAAAACAACAACAACAACAAAAAAATAAAATAAAAAATAAACATTTTGAGACAAGTCAATGAAAAGACCAATTTAATTATTTAATGAACTATTAATGCACTGTTTGATTTTTTTTTTTTTTTTTTTTTCAGAACCAGGGATTGAACTCAGAACCTTGTGCTTGCCAGGCAAGCACTTATTCTACTGAGCCATCTCCCCGGCCCCCACAATGTTTGATTATTCATTGTTTATCTCCATTTGGAATTTAATACCTGTCTCAGCTATGCACTGTCTCTCTGTTGTATGACCTTGAGCACAACAGAGATAGTGACAATAAGTATAAATGTCCTAGCTCAGAAAGGAGCAGTGCTAGATACAGATAAGTGCATTACTGTTCTTCTTGAAAGGGCCTGCTAACCCGCGTTCTCGCCTCCTCTCTCCCCTGCTCCACTCCCTTCCTCTCCTTCCTCTTCCTTCTCACCTCAAGGACAGGCTGATGATGTTCTAAACAAAATGACTAATAATAATCGCCATGCCATTCATAATGGGCAGATAATGACCTTGACCCAAATGGGACTGCAAGTGTATTATAGCTATCAACAATAAACAACATGTATCAAAATAATGGCTACTTTTTAAATATAAGGTCCAAGTCATATTGTTAAATAGACTTCTGGAAATAGAACACAATTGCTATTGAAATCCACTTCATTTAATTTTTTATTTATTTTAAAAATGTATTTATTATTTTTGACAGTACTAGGAATTGAACCAGGGCCTTGGTGCTGAATTTCATCCCTATCCTTTATTTTAAAAAAAGTATTTTGAGGGGCTGGTGAGATGGCTCAGTGATCTAAAGCACCTACTCAGAACAAGCTTAGCAAAGCACAGGGACCATGATTCAATCCCCCAGCACCACATGCCAGCCAGCCCCCGCCACCTGGTGGGCTGAGCTGGCCACACACAAATAAATAAATAAATAAATAAATAAATAAATAAATAAATAAAATTAAAAAAAAAAAACAATAGCTAAAAAAAAAATAGAAAGAAAAAAAAAAGTATTTTGAGACCCATCTCAATAAGTTACCCCTGCAGAACTGAAACTTGTGATACTCCTGCTTCAGCCTCCTAAAGTGTTGGCATTACAGGTGTGCACTATGCTGCCAAGCTATTTTGGCTTTCTAAGACAGGTTTTTCAAATTTGTTGTATGGCCCAAACTTGCCTCAAATTCATGATCCTCCCTGCCTCAGCCTCCTGAGTGCTGGTATTACAGGCATATTCTACCATCTGAGTCTTCAGTTCAGCCTCACTTGCCACTATTCCTGCAGAAAGTGCTGGAGCTACCAAGATGACTAGAGAGCTCAAGTGCAGCCCTCAGAGGATTCTGACTGATGTGATTCTTGTGATAGTGGGAGGTAGCAATCTGTGGAGCAGAGAGCTATTCTTTCTTCCTGCTGGTGTCAGGGACACTGAAACTGGGCCTTGAACTGTTGGCAGGAGATGCTCAAGTTGAAGACAACCAAACCAACAGGAGAAGAGAAATCTAGGATCAACGTTCACTAGTGAGCGCATAGGACTGGGGCTGGAAGTACGTCTTGTGGGTGGAGGTGGAGTAGCTGCTTGCTCCAGAGAGAAGCAGTGAGGGCTTCTCAGCAAGAAAACAATGGATCCAAGAGCACATAGAGAGGACAGTGTCTCAATGTTAAATGGATGGCATTTGAAGGATGCTGAAAAGACATTCCTTAGCCTACAGTGGGGTTGCAATCCCCCAGAAAACCATCATCATTTGGAAATATTGAAAATAAAATATTACTTAATAGCCATGACTTACTGAGCAGTCTAACTGAACAATACAATGTGAGGAAGAGTCTGGCCAACTCCCAGGGGAAATGTGGCTGGGGAGCTCAGCTCCCTGCTGTTGTCCAGGACCATGCACAGGAGCTGCACTGCGTGCTGTTAGCTTAGGAGAAGGTCAACATTCAAAATATTGTTTCTACAGAATATGAATCACCCTTTCACCATTGTAAATTAAGAAATGGTAAATTAAACCACTGTAAATTAGGGACCACGTGCATATTATAATCGTTGCAAAGGATGGATTGGAGGGGAGAGAAATCGGAGAGAACACAGAAATCAGATTGGAGAAGCTGAGGGTCCATTAACAGTGCTGGAGGACTGGAAGTGAGAGCATTGATTCAAGAGTCTGTTAGGAGGTAGGTAGCATCACCAGGCCATGGCTACTAACGGAATGGCCGGGGATACAGAAAGAAAAGTGAGTCCACAGGTTTCTAGCTCAGGCATCTGTGTAGCAAAGCATAGTGGTTGCAGACAGAAGATAAGCAATTTTTCTTTTCTCTTTCTTTCTTTCTTTCTTTCTTTCTTTCTTTCTTTCTTTCTTTCTTTCTTTCTTTCTTTCTTTCTGCAGAACTGGGGATTGAACTCAGGCCCTGTGCGTTTGCCAAGGAAACACTTATTCCACTGAGCCATCTCCCCAGCCCCAATTTTTCTTTTCTGACAGGATTATGGAGATAGTAGGCAGAAGAGGAAGAAATACTGTATTTGGTTTTAAACATTTTGAGTTTTGAGAACAGGCATTAGGTCCAGCCAAATAGGTCAGCAGATTAAAGCACCTGCAAGCAGGCACAGGGGCCAGGGGTTTGATCCCCAGGCCTGCAGTGCCAGCCTCACCCGTGGGATGCACTGAGAGGGCAATTGAGACTGGGCGTAGTGGCACACACCTGTACTCCCAGCTCTTGGGAGACTGTAAACAGGTGGATCACTACAAGTCCAATCTAGTAGTGAGACCCTGAACACCCTATAGATTCTCCCTCCCCCCAAAAAAGAACAACCATGGATGTTTTTGACATATAGTGGCTAGAAATACATCTGAGCCATGGTGGTTTGGGCCTGTAGCCCCAGCATTTGAGAGGCTGAGGCAGGAAGATCATCACTGTGAGTTTGAGTCCAGCCTGGACTACACAGTGAGTTCAAGACCAGCCTGAAGTAAATGCTGAGACCCTCTCTCAAAAACAACAACAGGGGCTGGGGAGATGGCTCAGTAGAATAAGTGCTTGCCTGGCAAGTGCAAGGGCCTGAGTTCAATCCCTGGTTCCACCAAAAAAAACAGAAGAAAAAAATCAACCAACGACGACGACGACGACGACGACGACGACGACGATGATGATGAGAGAAAGAGAGAGAGTAAGAGAGAAGAGAATGTAGGTCTAAATTTATGAGAAATACCTATATTATCTAAGCTATATTGTAACATTTAAGGCAGTGCAAAGATGATGGATTTTCCCAGGTCTGAGGTGATAGCTGGGAAAGGCTTCAGAGTAGGGAGCACACACTTTGAGAAATGTTTGTTGAAAACTGAGTCTGCTCCAGTCTCACTTCCCTCCTTTCAGAAACTGTATGTGTTTTGGATGAACACATCTTAGAATAATCAACTAATTACCATATAATAATAGGAGTTAAATATACCTGAGATGCCAAAGCAAGGTTGTAAGGCAGTTTGTGTGAAAATTCACATTAGTATGAATACGAGATGAGTTACCCATATCTTCCGTTCATCAACCAGGTGCCTTAGGAAGTTGGCACGGGCTCTCTTTCCTCACCCATCCCATAGAAATACAGTAGGGAAATCCTGATACAATATTCAGACACTCTGCCTTCTTTTTTCCAAGACTTCCTCTTCCATGCAGAGAACTTGAACATTTTTTGACCAACTCAGCTTTCTATCTGTAGGGCCTGTTGACAACTTAGCATGCCAGGAATCCATGAGGGAAGCAGCCAGGTGTTTGGGGCCTGGCCCTGGCTCATTGTCATGGGCATTGCTCAGGCTTCCAGGCTGAGTCAGAGTCCTACGACACTGTGCCAGGTCACAGGATGTTTGTGTTTCCTGAAGCATTTACAAATTGGTCTGTCACAGTCAGCTCCAAGAAGAAGACTGCTCATCTTTGTGATTCCACGTAGATGGAAGAGGAGGCAGAAATGCCAAAGCAACATGAAAATTAGATCCAGTGTTCCTGTTTATCAACAGCTGTCGCTGTGAATTTTTCAGCAGTCACCTCACAGCCTGTCTAGCTACTCTCATCTGACCATATTTTGGACCAACCCTCCACTTCAGCTAGGCAGCCCTCCACAGTGTGTGGCACACAGAGCCGTCTCCCCCCCCCCCCCCGGAACCAGGTATTGATCTCAGGCTGTTGTCCTTGCCAGGGAAGCACTTATTCCACTGAACTATCTGCCTTGCCCCTCACAGAGCTGTCTTACCATATATGAGGCGTCCTGCAGACATCTTTGTCCACTTACAGCACTTCTATTCTTTACTCCCCCATCCATTTCTAATCTTAAAAGTATTTCTCAAAACTATAGCTTTTTAACAACCTTTTTCATTCTAATGCTAAAAACTCAAATCATCACCAATCCCCCCATGTTTCTATCTATGACAACTATGTTTTACTTCTCCACAGTATATCCAGGGCTATAATTTTTCATTTACTCTTTGGGGAAGTCACGTAAACATTCCACAGGAAACTCTAACGCAGCAGCCCTCATCATTACCTAGAGAGACAGATGAGTTGAATAGGCCTGTTGACTGTGTCTCATTAAAGTTTATTAAATGATGAGAACAGTAACCATCATTCGTTGTCTGCTGTGCCAGACACTATTCCACAAGCATGTTGATATATTCTTATATTTGATTGTCAAAGTGGGGGAAGGGTATTATATCTTCATTTTATAAATGAGGAAACTGAGGTTCAAAAAGTTCATTTGCCTGATGTCTTAATTAGTAAGCAGCAAGACCTGTGTTCAAAACAATGTCTCCTTTTTTTTCTAGTTTTCTTCAGGTATAATTCACAAATATTGTACATATTCAAAGAACATATATTAATTCATTTTTTTTTTCT
>NW_004524595.1:19533635-19548412 GCF_000260255.1 Octodon degus | reverse complement strand
TTGCCTTTTTTTTTTTTTTTTTTTTTTTTTTTGCAGAACCAAGGTTTGACTTCAGACCCTTGTACTTGCCAGGGAAGTGCTTCTTCTACTGAGCCATCACCCCGGCCCCATCAAAGAACATATATTAGTTCATTTTCTGTTGCTGTTCTACTGAGTATATATAAAGAATAGAGGTTTACTTGGCCCACAGTTTTGAAGCCTGAAAGACCAAGACGGGGCCTCTGAGCTGTTTGGCCTTTGGTAAAGACTCCTCCCTCAGTGGGTCACAGCATAGGGGAAAGTGACAGGGGACCCAGTCATGCACAGAAGGGGCCAGCATATGAGGTGACCTCATGTGTAACAGCATGCTCTCTAGACAGCTGACCAGGCTCCCACTTGAATTACATTAATTATCTTCTAAGGGTGGCACCCCTAATGACCTACTAAGTCACACGTCTGAAAAGCTCACCACCCCAACACCGTCACGTGGTGTAGCTTCTGGTATATTACCCTTGGGGGAACATCCAAACCATCTCCAAACAATAGGTTACATGTTCTGAGTTGATAGATGATTACTATAATCAAGTTGGTTAATGTATCTGTCACTTCACAGGAGATTTTTGGGGTTTTTTAGTGGTACTGGGGATTAAACCTACAGCCTCACACAGGCCAGGAAAACACTCTACTATTGAGCTGCTACCCCATAACTTTAGTGTGTGTGTGTGTGTGTGTGTGTGTGTGTGTGTGTGTGTTAATACTTAAAATGCATTCCCTTAGTGGATCCCTGGTATGCAGTGCATCATTAACTATATTCTCCATGTTGAACGTTAACTCCCCAGAATTTATTCATCTTTCAGTTAAAAGCTGATACTGTTGACCAACATCTGCCCACCTCTCCCCCTCCATCTCAGTCTCTGGCAATCACCATTCTAATCTCTGTTTTTTTTTTTTTTTTTTTTATTTTTTTTTTTTTTTTTTTTTTTTTTTGTGGTATGTGTGTGTTTTGTTTTTTGGGGTTTGTTTTGTTTTGTTTTGTTTTGTATTTTAATAAGAGTCTACAGGGTCCCACTACACAAATTGGACTTACAGTGATCCACCTGTGTTCAGCCTCCCAAGAGCTGGGATTACAGGCATGCACCACCATGCCTAGCCTCAATTGCCCTCTTAGCATGCCCAGGGGCGGGGCCTGCACGGCACCCTGGGAATGGAACCCCTACCCCCCTACCCCCCTTACTTCCCATCCCCTCCCACCCCCCATTGCTGCGCTCTGCCTAAGTAGGCACTTTAATCCACTGAGCTATTTGTCTGGCCCTCTTGCTTGTTTGCTTGTTTTCTTGTTTGCTTGCTTTTTTTTGTATTTGGTTGTTACAGGGTCTCATTATGTGGCTCAGACTCATAGTGATCCTCCTGTTTTCAGCCTGCACAGCACTGGGATTATAGGGCTGGTATTATAGATGTGTGGACTCTGGCTGGCTCAGCCTGCCCTGGGGGTGGGGCTGGCATGACATGTGGTGCTGGGGATCAAACCATGGTCCCTGAGCTTACCTAAGCAGGCACTTTAGTCCACTGAGCTATCTCACTGGCCCTTCTAATCTCTATTTCTTTTTCTTTTCTTTCTTTCTTTCTTTCTTTCTTTCTTTCTTTCTTTCTTTCTTTAATGTGCAAAATATATTTATTGAGGGAAAGAAAGCTCCTGTCCAATATAGGGACAGGAGGGGGCACCCCAAGTGGGTTTTCTCCTATCTCTATTTTTTTTTTAAAGGCTACCTTTCCATCTTTCTTTCTTTCTTTCTTTCTTTCTTTCTTTCTTTCTTTCTTTCTTTCTTTTTTTCTTTCTTTCTTTGTTTTTTTTTTGTGTGTGTGTGGTCAGCTCAGCCCACCAGGGGGCGGGGCTGGCTGGCATGTGGTGCCGGGGGATTGAACCGCGGTCCCTGTGCTTTGCTAAGCTTGTTCTAAGTAGATTCTTTAGACCACTGAGCCATCTCACTAGCCCTCTATTTCTATAAATTCAATTTTAAAAAAAATTCCTCTATGTGAGATCACACAGGCTTTTTTCTTTTTCCTGTGGTCCTGAGGATTGAACTCTGGGCCTGAACTCTATAACTGAGCCACAACCCTAGTACTTTTATTACTTTTTTTTTTTTTTTTTTTAAAAGAAAAGGTCTTGTTATGTAGTTCAGGTTGGTCTGGAACTCATTCTTAGGCATGGCCTTGAACTGACAGTGATCCATCCTTCCTCAGTCTCCTGAGTGCTGGGATTGCAGGTGTGTGGCACCACAACAGGCCCTACTTTTTTAATTTTAAGATAGGGTCTTGCTGAGTTGTTCAGGATAACCTTGAACTTGTGATCCTTCTGCTTTACCTTCTGAGTAGTTGTGATAACATATGCACCACCATGTTTGGCTAACCCACATAGTATTTGTCTTTCTATGTTTGGCTTATTTTACCAAACATAATGTCTTCCAGATTTATCTGTGTTGCAAATGACAACAATCCTTCTTTTTAAAGTACTCTCCAAGGGGATATCAAACCAGGAATCAAAGCACTCAGGACCTGGTGCTTACTAGGCAGGCACTTACAGCTATCTCCCCAGCCCTCTTTTCTCCTCTGTCGCCAACACTTGTTTCTTATCTTTTTGATAATACCCATTCTGACAAGGTGTGGTGATAGCTCATTGTGTTTTTTGGGGTTTTTTTGCAGTACTAGGGATGGAACTTGGGATCTCGTGCTTGCCAGGCAGGTGTTTGTGCTACTGAGCTAACTCCCCTGCCCATTGTGGTTTGGATTTACATTTCTGTGAGAACTAATGGAGTAATATACCTGCTAGACATTTGGAAGCCTACCTTAAAAAATGTCTACTAGGATTTTTTTGGTCCAACTTTAAATCATTCTTTTTAAATGATTGAGTTGTATGAGTTCCTTTATTAAAAACGTATTTGGGGGGCCAGGGAGATGGCTCAGTGGAATAAGTGCTTCCCTGGCAAGCATAAGGGCCTGAGTTCAATCCCCTGTTCTACCAAAAAAAAAAAAAAATGTATTTGGTTGTTGCAGGGTCTCACTACACCAGCTCAGACTCATGGTGATCCTCCTATTTTCAGCCTCCTCAGCACTAGGATTACAGACATGCTGGTCTGTGGTGCCAAGGATGGACCTCAAACCTCAGTCCCTGTGCTTTGCCTAAGCTTGCCTAAGCAGGCGCTTTAGTCTGCTGAGCTATCTTGTCTGCTCCACTTATATGTTTTGTATATTAACTTTTTATCAAATATTGTTTCTAAATACATTTTCTCCATTCCATAGTTTGTCTTTCCATTTTGTTATTCCATTTGCCCTGCAGAAGCTTTCTAGTTTGATGGACCACTTGTTCATTTTTGGTTTTTGTCACTTGTGCTTTTAGTGTCATATTTAAAAAACTCACTGCCAAGACCAATGTCAAGGAGGTTTTTCTCTGTTTTCCTTTCAGTTTTATGGTTTCAGGTCTTACATAAGTATGTTTGTCAGTGTTCTGTCACTGTGACAAAATTCCTGAGATAATAAACTTATAAAAAGCTTTAGCTCTCAGGTTTACAGCTCTCAGGCCATGACCTTGCCCTGTGGCTTTGGGATTGCATCACAACGTGAGTGCTTATGCCCAGTGCGCCCTCAGCTCCTGGCCAGGAAACAAAAGGGCAAGAAAAAGCAAAAGAGAATTGAAATGACTTCAAGAGTACACTCCAAGGACCTAAAGATCTTCTACTAGGCCTTATTTCTTAGTGTTCAAAACCTGTAATAGCACCACCCCTGGGACCAAGCCTTTTGGGGGACATTTGACACCCAAACTATATAACAAAGTGTGCAGGCCACTTAGGATTAATTCTTTTCTTTTCTTTCTTTCTTTCTTTCTTTCTTTTTTTTTTTTTTTTTTTTTTTCGGAACCAGGGATTGAACTCAGGCCCTTGCACTTACCAGGCAAGCTCTTATTCTATGAGCTATCTCCCTGGCCCCTTAGGGTTAATTCTTATCTATAGTGTAAGATAGGGCCAAATTTCATTCTTTTGCACATGGACACCCACTTTTTCTAATAACATTTAGTGAAGAGAGTTCCCTTTTCCTAGCATGTCTTCTGGACTCCCTTGTCAAAGATTGGCAGATCAAATATTGTGGGCTGGTGATATGGTAGAGTGCTTGCTTCACACCTACAAGGCCTTGGGTTCAATCCCCCGTGCAGGAAAAAAGAAAAGAAAAATCAAAAAGTGAAATCCCAAATCCCTGCAAAAAACCCTGATGAATTACTCTTAGGTTCATAAAACTAATTCTGTCAATTAATATAGGGCTTCAACATCCAGGGTATTATGTTGGTCCCAGTGATGTTAAGCACCTATGAGATGCATGAATGATTGTAAGCTGCAGGGAGCATCCAGAAAAGCTCAACTTTCTTTCTTCTTCTTCTTCTTCTTCTTCTTCTTCTTCTTCTTCTTCTTCTTCTTCTTCTTCTTCTTCTTCTTCTTGTTATTATTTTAGGGAAGGGTCTACAGGGTGTTCAGGGTCTCACTACTAAATTTTACTTATAGTGATTCTCCTGTTTACAGTCTCCCAAGAGCTGGGATTATAGGTAAGTGACACCACGCCTAGTCTCAATTGCCTTCTCAGTGCACCCTGGGGGTAGGGCCAGCACAGCAGTCCTGGGCATTGAACCACTGGCCCCTGCGCCTGCTTGTAGGTGCTTTAGTCCACTGAGCTATTTGGCCGGCTCTTAAAGCTCAACTTGATAGACTTAAACTTACCAACATTGCTGGGCTTGGTTGGTACATGCCCATAATCTTACACTCAGGAGGGTGAGGCAGGAGGATTGTTTCAAGTAAGTTTGAGGCCACACTGGGCTACGTAGTATCAAGGCCAGCCTGAACTACATAGTGATAACTTGTTTTTTTTTTTAAAAAAAATCAGCAATGTGTCCTTTGAAGATGTAATCAACTATAAATTAATCTGAGGTTCAGGAAATTAAGTGCATCCTACTTGCCAAGAAAAGAATTTAGACTTGGAAGAACAATAATTTTCAGTCAACTTCTTTAGAAATACAGTATTGCAATTATCTTTTTATTGTTGTTGTTCTAGTTAATTACAGCATTTGGAAGGCATTTGAATATGTAAAGGAGTACAGTGTCTTTATTAACAACAACAATAACAACAACAAATAAGGGAAGCTAGGCATGGGGGAGCCTTCATCTAGTTATTCAGGAGGCTGAGACAGGAAAATCACAACTTGGAGGCTGGCCTGGGCATTTGAGTGAGACACTGTCTCAAAATTTTAAAAAATTGGAAAGGCTAGGGGTGTTGCTTGAACTCCCTGGGGTCAGTCATCCAATCATCGGCACTGCCAAAACAAACAAACAAAGGAAAAAAAGGGGGCAGAGAAAAAAGCAGAAATAACATCAGTGTTTACTTAGTGTTAAAACATGTTCATTGCAATGTGACATCTCATCCTCATGAAACCCCAGGGAAGTAAGCAGAGGACTATTTCTCACATTCCACACACTTCAGAGGACATTAAAGTTAAGTGACTTACAGAAATGCAAATGAGTCTTAAAGGGTGGAAGTCAGGGCAGCTAAGGGCTAAGGCTCCTGGTGTTTCTGTGGGTAAAGGCTCCCACTTAAGGGAAAGAACATAAATAAAAAAAAAAAAATTAATAAGAAAATGAAGCTAGGGCCAGCCAGATAGCTCAGCAGACTAAAGCGCCTGCTTAGTCAGATCGCAGGAGCTGGGGCATGCTGAGGCGGTGATTGAGACTGGGTATGGTGGTGCACGCCTGTAACCTCAGGGTTTGGGAGGCTGAAAATAGGAGGATCACTACGAGTTCGATCTATGTAACAAGACCCTGTAGACCCTGTCCTAAATATATAAAAAAAGAAAGGAAGAAAGAAAGAAAGAAGATAACCATTTTTACTCGATATGAGAAATTGCTGAATGGTTAGTAAAAATTAATATCCCCTCCCCTTGTAACAGCTCACAATCCCAGGATGAGATATAGGAAATAGGGGCCAGATGACTCAACAGTTGCTCTCATCTGTGCTGGGGAGCTGATCATAGTACTCATGTATAGAGTTGTGGCAATCATTAAATGAGATAATGATAGAGAATGATAGGCACTCACCACACTTTAATTGTTATTGATGATGTTTTCAATCAGTGTAGATAGAATGCTAGATATGAAGTAGTGGCTATAAATGCTAAATCAAAAGTGGTGATTTCATGCTGTATTGTAAAGAGCCAAAGTGAAGGGATCTTTCTTCAATTTTCTTATCTAAACGACATAGACATATGACTAAGTCCCTCTTCCTCAGAAACTGCTCACCGATAGATTGCGATCTAAACACCTTTAAAGTTTTGAAGAAATACAAGTTCATGCAGCCATTTTCCCTTCCAGTCTTTCCGCTTTCTGTTGTGACAGAGCCCTCCTTGGAGCCATCTCCCACTCAGACCCACGCAGTTTCTGGCAATTTAAGGATGTAGTGGCTGAACCGGAAAGGCTGGTCAACTTTATTGTTTTCTGACAATCAATTGAACAACTCATTCTCTCTGAAAGGTTCATTAATGTGGCAATGTGTGTATTACAGAAGGGATGGATGGGTGAGTCATCAGGGAGGAACCTGCCAGAGGTCTCTCCTCAGGAGCTAGGTCTTACAAGTATGCATGTGAGGCTGTTGTGGCTGATTACACTGAGAGGAGACTTCAGCGTGACCCAAAGATCTCACTTGTACTGACAGTGGCTCTGTTAAGTCCCTACAATTTCATCCCCACAGCTCTGCCTTCCACTGCCCTATTGCCAACCTGGAGGCATGTTATTCACAGGCTTGTGATATGAGTAGGTGACCACTCTTGTCAGTATCAGAGCAGATGATCATTCGTGATGACAACATAGCTGTTGATCTCAACCAGGCATCATCAGGACCTACCTACGCCCTGTGAAGGCAGCATACAGTTTTACCCTGGCCCTCTTGACTTGAGACAATTTTAGGAACAATAAAATATGGCAAATAAAATTTCAACCAAACCCTTTTTGGGACCAGGGAGATGGCTCAGTAGAATAAGCGTTTGCTTGCCAATTGTAAGGGCCTGAGTTCAACCCCCAGTTCTGCTAAAAGAACAAAACAACAACAACAAAAAAACCATGTGGTGCAACTGTCTTATTTTGGGGCTGGGGAGATGGCTCAGTAGGATAAGTGCTTCCCTGGCAAGCACAAGGGCCTGAGTTCAATCCCTAGTTCTGCAAAAACAACAACAACAACAACAACAAAAAACCCCCACCTTTTTGACTAGTAATCCTGGAAGAACTGAGACTGATGTCAGAGAATTCATAAATATAATGCTTCTTGTATGTTGGTTCTATAGTCAGCACTCACTAATACAGGTTTTTATGTTAGTAAAATTAATTTATAGACCCTAGGTAGTCCCAGATCCTACTTCTTACACATAACATGTCATTTGGATAAATACCATGTAGTCTCAAACTTGAAGAGATCCTCCTGGTTCAACCTCCCAAGTGCTGGGGTTACAGGTGTGCACCACCATGTCCAGTTTACATGAGTACCAGCAGGTTTTGGTCTCAAAAGGAGAGGCTATAAACACTAAATGTGCAGCTCCTGAAAACATAGGTGTGGGGGGAGTGGTAAAACCCAAAACCTCAGGTTTTAAAAAGAGATTGAAACATACTAGCTGATGAAAGTAGAAAAGAAATTTGAAAGTAAGCATAGAAAGAAAATAATATGAAATAATATTGGGGCAACTTTTCTTCTGAGTTCCCAGAAGAAGTGCATACTAACTAAACTCAAGTTAGAAGACCAGCATGATTATAACTATTGAATTTAACTCTTGGCCTGAGGGTATAGCTCAATGGTAGACCATCTATTTAATATGCTCAAGGCTTTGGGTTTGATCTCTAACATGTACAGACAAACCAAAATCATAATAAACATTTAGGGCTAGTGAGATAGCTCAGTGGACTAAGCGCCTGTTTTGGCAAGCACAGAGGCCAGGATTTGATCCCAGTACCACATGCCATGCTGGCTCCACCCCCTGGCACACTGAGCCAGCAACCAAATCCAGGCCTGGTGGGGCATGCCTATAATTCCAGCACTAGGGAGACTAGAAACAGGAGGAGACCCTGTACAAAATACATTAATAATAATAATAATAACTTATTTATTTATTTAAATTTTTGAGACAAAGTCTTGCTATGTAGTTTAGGGTGGCATTGAATTCACTATGTAGTTCAAGCTGGCCTTGAACGTGAGATGATCTTCCTGCCTCAGCTTCCCAAGTGCTGGAATTATAAACATACATCTCATCTGGCTTATTGATTTAATTGAGTAGTTCTGGGAACTGAATCTAGAACCTTGTACCTGCTAGGGAAAAGTTTGCCACTGAGTTTACACAGTGGCATTTATTTCGGACAGTTTCTATAGGTTAGGAATTGAAGAATGGCAGCTTAGAGTTGTCTGACAGAAGCTCCTCCAGGAGGCTGCAGTTGAGATGTTACATGGGGCTGCGTCACCCCATTTTGCCAGTGAGGAAGCGTCTGCTTTGGGATGGCTCAGGCGAGTGACTGGCGGCCTCAGCTCCCTTTCTGTAGGTTTCCAGGGGACACCTTCCATATCTTCAGGATATGGGGCTGGCTTCCCTTAGATGACAAGAGAAGAAGTTGGAAGCAGTTTTGTCTTTTACTTTATTTTATTTATTTCTATTTTTTAATTTTTATTCTTTGCAGTACTGGGGATTGAACTCAGGACCCTGTGCTTGCTAGGCAAGCACTTATTCTACTGAGCTATCTCCCCAGCCCTTCTATTTTTTGAAATAGGGCTTTGCTAACTAGTCCAGACTAGCATATTTAGCTCAAAGAAAAAAGACTTCCATGGGGACATCTCTACATAGTTGAAGGAATATCCCATAGGCATAGGCTAATTCTCGAAGAGAGTTGAATAATAACTTAGATGAAGATGTATTAGATGACTCTTGGATTCCAGGCAATATTTAAGGGCTTAGGAAAAGAAAAAATAACCAAGACCTAAAGTTGGATCTCAAAAAATCAAGCCTCTTCTGTGGAAAAACATAAAACATTTTTATATAGGGTCAATATACTACTTAATATAATCACTGAAGTGTTCAACCAGGAAAGGAAGCACCATGTGGCTTAGCCTGATACATGGTTTTGAAGGCTGGTGTAGACCAGATGACTTTCACATTAGTTTGGGATTCTAGGAGTAGCCTATAACCTTCATGAACTTACAGGATGGCAGCAAGGAGAAGTGTTGGTTTAAATTAGATAATGTTCAGGTATTTCTTACACGTAGGTGTTACTGTACAATCTAAGAGGATACATATGGATTTTATAGATTTACTATATTTTGGAACAAACTATGAAACTATATATATATCATAAATTGACCTAGAAAAATGAAAACAGGATGATTTCATTTAGGTAGCCATCTATTTGATATTTATTTAGCACTAGTAATTATTTAGCACTCAATGCTAAACACTGTTGTAGATGGTGGGAAGACAGAACCTGAAGTCACCCAAATAGTCCCTGATTCAAGATCACATGGCACAGTGGTGAAGAAACACACTGTGTAAGTCTTGATCCTACTACTTCCTAGGGGTTTGACCTTGGCCAAAGTGCCTAACTTCCTTGTGCCTCAGTTTGTATAACATATAAAAGAGCAATGAAAATGATGCAGATGATGTAGGGGTGTTTTAAGGATTAAATGAGTTCATAGTACTGAGTATTTAGAACAGTTCCTGGGATGCTATATGTGGCATGGAAGCACTTACTTTTTCCCCAAATAAGTTCTACCCTTAAGACGCTCTCAGTCTCGTATAGATCATCTTCTTGCACTGCTCTTTAGTTGCTGCAGATGCATGGCACCCAAAGAGCCTCTCTGTTATTCCCCAATAGCTTTTGCATAGTGGTAGTGCTTGAACATTTCCTTAATCCTAGGGCACTGGAGCAGCAGAGTTATTTTCCATGATTTATACACAGGACACCCAAACTAGGTGATTGATTTTAGGTCATTTGTCCACTATTGGACTTGGGGATAAGATCATCTTAACTGAATTACATGAGCTGGAAGATGGAAAGAGTTGATTTACCACAAATCCTGGGACAGTGATGTCGATGTATGTGGTATACAAGAGTGGGGGCATGAAAGTGGGTGGGACTGCTGGGTTTCCACTTGGGAGGAGTTTCAGGCTTCTTACACAGGCCAACAACTTCCCACAACCTCTCTGGCCCCTTTTCAAATCTGGCTCTGCCTTCCTCTCTACAACCCAACCATACATCCTCTCTTCTGCCTCAGGGGCTCTAAACGTGCTATTCCTACTGTCTGGAACTTTCTCTTCTCTTCTGTCTTCTTCCTCACCTTTGCTTAGCTCATTAGTTTAAATGTGTTTTTCTCCAAAAACAAATTCTGAACTCTCAGAGTGAAGTAGATCTATGTACTACTCTCACAGTCTCCTAAACTTTTCCACAAGATGAATCACTCATCTAATAGTTATATATTTGTACAGGTATCTGTTATCTCTCCCCAGTGGACTTCATGCTCCATGAAGGCAGGGCCTGTGTTTTGTTTGCTTCTTTAGTGCTAAATCTCTAGTTTCTGGGACATGGGAATCATTGAGAGTATATTTGTTTAATGAATGAATGAGAAGGCAAATTAGGGATTATATGCTTAGTCCTCTTGGATGCGTTACAAAATAATGTTGGCTGTGTCTTAATCTGTTCAGGCATCTGTAACAAATGCTATAGACTGGATGGCTTGTCCATAGCGAACATTTGTTTCTCACAGTTCCACAGGCTAGGAAGGCCAACATCAAGGGCCTGGCAGATCTGCTGTTTGACAAGGGCCCACTTCCTTAAGTACAGACAGCATAAGCTGTCTGCTCTGTCCTTACCTAGTGGAAGGGGCAAATGAGCTCTCTGGGCCTCTTTTCCAGGGGCATGAATCCTACTCAGGAGGACTGTGTTCTCATGTGCTGATCAACTGTCTGAGCCCCCACCTCCTACTACCATCACCTTGGGAGCTTGTATTATAAGATACAAAATTTGTTCTGTTTTTGATATGTAAACATTCATTCCATTGTAGACTAGGTGGCTTAATAGTGGGTGTTTATTGCTTATAGTTCCACAGACTAGCAAACACCAATATTCCGGCCCATTTGGTTTGCCATGAGAACTCTCCTCAGCTTGCAATCAGCCATCTTGTTGCAATCTCTCAATGCATAAAAAGTAAGACAGCAAGCTCCTTGGGGTTTCTTCTTGAGGTCCTCACTATACTAGGGATCATACCTAAACCTAATTATTTTCCAAAGGCCCCATCTCTAAGGGACATTATATTGGGGATTAGATCATCAACATAGGAATCTGGAGGAAAATATAGCTCAGTCCATAGAACATGTGCTCTATCATCTGATCCTTGACAACCCCATGGTATAGGTTCAATGTGAGGATGAAGAAAAAGCAGTTTAAAAAGTTGAATCTGCCCAAGGCCAACCAGCTAGGTAGTGACGGAGCTTGGAGGTTGACAAATCTAGGAACTACTGTCTTATAGGAAGCTGAAAAATTACTGCCTCATGAAGCCCTTAAGGTATTATCCTGTTCAAGCCATTTAGTCTGGAGGTAAATGCAGAAGAGATTGAGGCTGGAGTGTGAAGGGAAGCTCAAATGGAGAGAAGTGTTTGTGGGGTACTTAGCTGGGCACAGGACTGCTCATGAATGTGGAGGTTTGAAAAAGTACTGGAAAACATGGTTTATCCGTAGGAGAGATTGGGGGAAGGAGTTATACAGTAAACTGGACCCTGGAAGGCTAGGAGTGGAGCTTGGGATTATGACGTCAAGTTTTATGGGGAAATCTTTGACTCATCTTTCCTCACCCTTTTGGCTTCATTCCCAGTTCACACACCTTTTATTTGGCCCTGACAGGTTTTTCAGAACAGGAAAAAGAAGAGAGAGAGAAAAAAAAGCAACCAGTGGGAGTCACAAAGAATTCTTTTGAATAGATCTTAGAATGGGAACATTACTCCCACATAGAGCCTGTGTTGAGATAAGGGTGAGGTTCTCACAGTCCTTGAGAACCTAGTGAATGCACAGTGTTCTGGAAATATGCCAGCAATGATATAGCTAAATTCAGATAATAACATTCATGGAACTACTGCTCTGAAGCAGGAACTACTGCTCTGTGGAAGGTTCTGGAGTCTTAAGCAACTGTGTGTGGCTTTCTCTGCCCTTGGGAAGTTGTCAGCTTTAGAATCTTAAATACTTAAGGCACCTGGCCACTGTTTCTATAGAAAGGTGAATTTTCAGCCACAGCACACTGGGCATGGTCATGGTGGGAACAGGCTGAACTTTCTCCCTCTTGGCCTCTTTCTTCCTTCTGTTTGCAGCCACTCCTTTGAGGACAGCACTACTCTCCTGTTTCCTGCCAAGAAGGAAATTCAGGAGCTTGTTCTATTCAGTATGTTGGCCATTAAATAGCCATCTGGGCATGTGAGTATCACATGGCATCTCTGATACTAACTACCAAGTTACATCTTCTGGCTTACCTTACTAGGGTCTCAGAAGAGTATCCATCTATCTAGATATGTATCTTTGTTTTGGGGAGGTTTTTTTTTTTTTTCTTTTTTGGTATTAAGTACATGGTTTACAGGGTCTCACTACACAGATCAGACTTGTAGTAATCCTTCCTGTTTTTCAGCATCCCAAGCGCTGGGATTACAGGAGCGTGCCACCATACCCAGTCTCAATCAAAGTCTCAGCATGTCCCAGGGGCAGGGCTGGTATGGCACACAGGGGATTGAACCCCGGCAGCTGCGTCTGCCTAAGCAGGTGCATTAATCCATTAAGCTATCTGGCTGGCCCATGTTTTGGGGATTTTTTTGAGGCAGGTTACCACTATGTAGTTCAGGTTAGTGTTGAACTCCCTAATGTAGCTCAGGCTGGCCTCAAACTGACAATCCTTCTGCCTCAACTTCCTAAGTGCTAGGATTATAGGCATGTGCCACCACACCTATTAAATGATATTATGTGTTTTGTAAATGACAAAACACTATATAATAAAAAATTGGGGTAATTCTCACAGATTCCACAAACTCAGGAGCCTTGATGATCCCCTATTGTCACTTTACATTTACTGTATGCCAGGCCCTTGTCTAAGCATATCATAGATATTAAGACATTTAATTGTGGCACAGCCCAGTGGTGCAGGTACTATTACTATTTTTCTTTTATGTTTGAGAAAGAAAGAGATTAAGTGACTTGTCCAGGGTCCTATAGTAAGGGGCAGAGCTGAGATTCTAAGCCAGGTACTCCCGTTGTAGAACACACCATTAACATCAGACAAAGTAACTTCCTGTATACTGCGCTGGTATATCCATTTCTCTGTCTCTGTCTCTTCTCTTTTTTAGGCAAGGATTCACTATACCTTTCACCCTGGCCTTGAACTCACTTTGTAGCACAGGCTGGATTTGCACTTGCAGTGATCTTCCTGCCTTACTCTCTCAGTGCTGGGATTACAGGTGTGGGCTAACACATCTGGCTCCAGAATACCCTTTGCGCACTTGACTGAGAGTTACAACCACTTACCTTAAGGATAGCTAAGTTGCTGCAAAGCAGAGACTGTACTTCATTCACACACACACACACACACACACACACACACACTTGCTCAGTGCCTTCCACATAATGGAGCTCAGTAAATATTTGCTGAATGAGTAAACAGCTCTGGGGAGGTATACTACTACGCATCAGCTACATCTAGTGTTTTTCCTTTCTCTTTTCTTGGTTAACCGCGTCTGTCTTCTTCAACTATTTCCAACAAGATGTTGTTTGACACTTCTAACTACGCTGTTCGGCCTCTTTTGTTCTTTTTTGTACTTCTTACAGCACTCTTTTCTACTGACATGGGGAAGACCCACGTAATGTGCACTTGGAAGATGTGAACACTGTATTTGCACTAGTCTCACTGATACTGGTCCAGGAGGACTAACCTTTTCTTCCCTGTGGCAGGTCCTCATTATCCAGAGCTCTCTCCTCAGGAGCCCAAGCCCGGCCCTGCCCGCTTTGTAGGCCTGGATAGGTTCTTGACTATAAAACCGAGGGTCCAAGATGACCCTTAGACCTTCATTAGGCACATAAGCAGAATCCATTAAGCCACTTGTCTTCTCTCCCTCCCTCTCTCTTCTTTTTTCTTTTTCTTCTCTCTTGGTCTCTCTCAGAAGAAACAGGTGAAAAGAAGCTCTCCTGGGTTTTAATGAAAGAAAATAGATTGTATTTGATGAGGAGATTGGGCAGGAGACTGCTTCTACGCTGGAATCCAGAGAATTTATCAGTTTTGCTTCACGCAGGTGAGATTTCTTGTAAGAAAATGAAAATATCAGCCTCATGGTCCTCATATTGTACTATTTTATGTAATAGTACATATTGTGCTGTTTTTAGGAAGAAAGCGAAGCTGTTTGAATTTGGAGATGTTTTGGGACCTCCTGTAATACAGTGGACAGGACTAGCTCTAGTGTCTTATTGGTGTCAAGTGGGAAAAGTACTGCCTCTGGTTCTCGTCATAAACTAAAACCGTGATTAGATTATTAACGCATGATGGGTTCTCTAATGATTTCAGCCAGGGCTTTTGTTTTCAGTTGTTTGTTTGGGGTAGGGATTACTTCGGGGAACTGTAAGTCCCGCTGTACCCTCCCAGCCGGGTTTGCGGAGTCTGAGGCCACAGCCTCCAACGCTCGCGCGCCGCCGCCGGGGAGGGGGCGGGGCCTGGGCGGCGGG
>NW_004524595.1:19513928-19533535 GCF_000260255.1 Octodon degus | reverse complement strand
GGCCCGGGAGCGCGCGGGAGCACGTGCGCGTGCGCGGCCGCTCGCCCTCCCACGCTCGTGCCCGCCCGCCCGGGAAGTCTCGCGATGCCCTAGCCGGCTGCTCCCGAAGCGGGTGGCTCCGGGTGTTGCTGTGGTTGCCTGAGTTGCTGCGGCGTCTGTGGCGCTGGTGGAGGTGTCGGCCCCTGGGCGGATGTTGACATTGTGTTGTTGTTATTGCCGATGGTAATGGCGGCGGCGGCGGCGGCGGCAAGCCGGGTCCCCGCTCCTCAGTAGCCCGAGCCGAAGGAGCCGGGGCAGCCGAGCCAGCCGGGGGCGAACTCCGCGGCCTCGGAGCCGCCGCTGCTCGCCGAGCCGGTGCCCGGCGCCAGCCCTTGGAGTCAGGCCCGGGCCGGGGGCTGCGGGCGCAGGATGGCGGATTTCGACGAAATCTACGAGGAGGAGGAGGACGAGGAACGGGCCCTGGAGGAACAGCTGCTCAAGTACTCGCCGGACCCGGTGGTGGTCCGCGGCTCGGGTCACGTCACCGTGTAAGGCAGGCCCCGAGGAGGGCGGGCGTGGGGTGCGGGCCCGGCGGGAGGGCGCTCCTCCGCGGTCGGCCTGGGTCCAGGCCTTTGGGGCGATTGGGTCACCCGCTGGGAGCTGAGAGCTCGCCTCTTTTCCACTCTGCAGGTCTCCCAATGGGGACCGACCCTTCCCCAGGTCCCCCCGCCCCACGGTCCTGGGCGATGCGTGGGATTCCAGGAGGTCAGGTTTACTTTGGGTCTGCCCTTCAGCTTCATGTTGGAAGTGCACTTACTCATGAGGTTCCCAACCCCCTCACCCGTACCCCCCTATTTCCCGTCGGGTTACCCTGTGGTTCTCTGCCTTGGAGCCAAGTGACAGAGCGCAGACCTGGCCTGGAAAGGGCAAGACCCCAGTGACAGCCAGTAGTGTGGTTCACTGTCGTGGTCTGTGCCTTTCACACCCACCCGCAGATGTTCCCAGTTTCTCAACAGTTAATATCTGCGGAACTAACCTAAGTTCCTGTGATTGTATATGATGGAAGTATACAGATGAACTTAAATTTAAGATGGTCACAAAGATACATATGCCTAATGTTGAATTTTTAAAAAATCGACAGTCACTATAATTTAGGTCCGTTCTTGTGGCATGAATTCTCTGTTGGCTTTTTCGTTTGATAAGTGTTCCTCTATTTCTCCAAGCAACATCAGAAGTCCAGTGTAATGCAAACAATAATAAATGAAAGCTTTTTGAAAGGTCATGACTAATAAGGAACATGAAGACTTGCACCGAATAATAAGCTGTCCGAAAGCAGGAAGTTTTGTAATGTCTCTCAGAGAAGTCCAAAGTTTTGTATAACTTACCCTTTCATTTTAGGTTTCTTGTTTGAATCATAGATCTAACTTACTTGTATACCTCTGTACTTCGCCTTATGAGTAGTAAAAGCGCCAGCAAGTCTGAGAGAGTCTGAAACAGTCATTATATTTTGGGACAGAGTGGCTTGTGCTGTGAATATGTTAGTGAAAACAGTAAACGATTTCTCATATAAGATAGTCAGCAGAATCCTTGCATTTCTTAGTACATTCTATGACCAGCCATATTGTTGTTCGGACATGCTTATGTAATGCTTTGATTTCTTTAGCATGTGTTAGTTTAAACAGCATTCAGGTGATTTAACAGGGTAAAAACATTGTATAATCACTGTCACAGCAGTGACAAGACAGTGGAATCTGTTACCACAATAACTGTTAAGTGTTTTGAGTGTCATCACTATCCTAATTAAGAAATATAAACAAATATCAGTGTTTTTAATACATGTCACAACGTTTTTAGTGGCATAAGTTGTCATTTAATTTGGTTTGAGTCAGGACTTTTTTTTAAAAAAACTGAGGAGTATGTAGGTACTTAAAGAAGGAATTTGCACTTTTCATCCTACCTCTCCTTTCTCTTACATTACTATGTCAAAGAAAAATTTTATTTTCAAAGGTTCAAACTAGGGCTGGTGATGTAGCTCAGTAGCTCGCTTAGCAGGCCCTGGGCTTGTTTATTAGCACCACAAAAATAAGTAAAGTCAATAGATTCAACTGTAGTTGTCGTATTACCTGTTTTGGAGAAGAAAGTTAAGCAGTTGGTTGCATAAATGGAAAATACAGTCAAAGTGCTAAGAAACAAGTAGGTGGTAAGGTGCTTGCAGTTGACTACTTTAGGTTAACAGAGTGATGAAGAATGACATTACTAGTGGTTTTGAATCGTATCAGCCTATTAGAACCATCTGGGAACTTAAAAAAAAAATGTCCGTGTCTTTGACCCTCCTCAGCCCAATTGAAGGCCAAGTTTTTTGAGTGAGGGTTCTACTCCCAAATCATTCAGCATACATCCCACAGGTGATTCTAATGTGTAGTCAGGCTTGAAAAAGGCTCTTACAGGATAGGAGGAGGAGCTATTTACTACTAGTAAACAACATGCCTTTCTACACTGGCAGTTAATGTTTCTGTGATTTTCCTTACCCACTTCCCTCTCCTCCCAGTTACCTTGGTTCTAGGTTCTGGGTTCAAACCTACCTCTGCCACTCCTTAAGTAAATTATCTATATCTCTTCAATTTATAGAAAAATAGAGTCCCTGCCTTTTAAGATTATTAAGGATTTAATGAGGTAATACATACAAAGAATTCATCACAGTATGGTATTCTGCTCAATAAATACTAGCTAATGCTTTACTAATCATTCTGAGTTTTCCACTAGGAGAAACATAGGTATAAAATTTCAGTATTAAGTCAGGCATAGTGGCGCACATTTGTAATCCTAATACTCTGAGATACAGAGGCAGGAGGATCCAAGATAATTTAGTGAGATGCTGAATCAAAATTAAAGGAAAAAAAAAAGTCTTAGTAATGTAGCTTAGTGCAAAGGCACTGGATTCAATCCCCAATCCTACCAAAAAGCCCTTAAAAACACAAAATTCCATTTTGAAATGTAGCACTGATTTAATTTGTTCACATATAAACAATTTATATGAACTTAAATTATTGTGTGTAGTGTGCTTTTTTTTTTTTTTTTTTTTTTTGGCAGAACCGGGGTTGAACTCAGGCCCTTGTGCTTGCCAGGCAAGCACTTATTCTACTGAGCCATCTCCCCAGCCCTAAATTGTGTGTAGTATTTCAATGAGAAAAGAATCTTTGTACAGTGAACACTTAAGCCTGTTTTATGACACAAAAAATAATAATAGTCATATAAAACTGTTTTTACCTGATTCTGTCATGGGTAATTTTCAGGTGTACTAAAATGAGTAGCCCAGTTAGTACCTGTAAACCATTTTAAAATTGGTACTTACATGCTGTGGAGCACATTTACCTTTCCTTGTCTTCAGGAAAAGCCAGAAAGGCAGTTGTAGTAAGGGTACCTAAACTTTAGCACCCCACCCTTTTCTTTCAGTACCGACCTGATCAGAGTAGTCTGTCCATACTGCTGTGAATGTAAAAAGTAATGTAAACTGAATCATCTGTAATCCAGGTCAGTCTGGAAGGATATAGATCTATCTCTATGTTTTTCACAGATGTAACTTTTGCATAGGCATTGTGGTTAAGTATTTCTTTTTTTCTACCTTAATATACATTGGTATTAGCTTTATTTTAGATATTAGTTGTATTCTGTGACATGAATGGCTTGTAATGATGAAGTAAATTGTCTTTCCTTTTCTACTATATAGACAGGTGTCAGTTTCGGAGCATAATCATATATAGATAATGTAATCAGGCTATAAAATGTTTATAATTTCCCTAAAAAAGGTGTGCTTTAAAGTGGTGTTTAATATCGTATTTTCATATTGACCCCAAATGAGACATTTACTTTGTACTTGTAGCATGATGAGTATTCTTTCTGCATATTGTTCTTTTTCTTCATTGTTAGATTTGTGTAGAGCAATATGGAGAAATCTTGTAACAAACCAATCTTGAGGAAAAGTAGTATTGGAAAGGAAGGAAATGATAAATTCTGGCTATTGCATAACATTTATGTACATGTAACCTGAAAGGCTTGAGTTGCTAATTCAGTTAAAAGTAGGTTTTTGGGCTGAGTGGTCGCCTGCCTGGCAAGCATAAGGATCCAGGTTTGATCCCCATACTGCATGCAGTGCCAATCCCAAGCGTCCCGTGCTAGCACTTAAAGCGAGCGTGTTGGTACATGTCTGTAACTCCACACTGGGGAGGCAGAGACAAGAGGATCACTGCAAGTCCAAGCTGCATAGTGAGACCCTGTACCAAATAAATGAATAAATGATTAAAAATTTTTTTTAAAAGTAGATTTATCTTTAATTTACCATGTTATGAAAATGAGGAAAAAGTCACTTTTAGATAGTGGTAGACGAATTAATGTTTTCAGATTATGATATTCTTTACCCCATAGAATAAATGTAGGAAATATATTTAGCATATATTGAAGGCTATGGGTTTTTTCACTCTAAGATATGTTAATCCAAAAGTTAGGAAAAACATTTTTTTTTTTTTTCTTTTTGAGCCATGTAATTTAGGATGGTCTTGAACTTACTTTTTAGCCCAAGCTGGCCTCAAACTCAATGATTCTCCTGCCTCAACAGGTGTGACCAGCCTGGCCCAAAAGTTAGAATTTAAAAGTTATTTGAGGTCATGTTTCCCAGCCAGGTTGCCTTATAACTGCACTTTTTTTTTTCCTCCCATCTTCCCACTTCTATGTCAGAGTCAAACTTATAGGTTTTGTAGAATATATGTAATCTTTAAGTTGTGTCAGAGCCACATTACTTTGCTGAGGTTTATTTCTAATGTCATTCTCATCTGATTTCACTAAATTGCCATGTCTTCATGTGTTCTTCTCTAAGGTGCTATCTCTACAAATAATATCTTACCGTTTAGCGCTAGTTTTTAGTAGTGTTAATGGGATAGCACTCTGCATGTCTTTGTCTTAGATATTCTGTGGAAGATGAAAGATCTAGAAATGGACCTTGAAGTGAAAAAATTTGGAAGCAGTTTTGGAGTATAGTATGATGTTTGCATAGAAATATCACAGGAACACTGTAATGCTTGCTGACCTTTCAAATGGTAGAGATGGTACAATCACATCTGTCTTGAATGTTTCAGGATCTCAAGACTGCTACATGGTTAGCAGTAATTATAGAGTCCTTCAGTTAAATGATTTTTAAAAACGTCATAATTCTCACCTCTTTCTCCTCGGTATGATATGAAAAGGTGTATTCCTTTCAAAAATATTTATTAAGAAAAAACGTATTATTGAGGTGGAACTTGGCTGTATTCCCCAGGCTGGTCTCAAACTTCTGGGCTCTAGCAGTCCTCCTACTTACATCTCCCATATTCAGTTTTTAAGATTAAACTTTGTTTTAAAATAGTTTGAAGTCGTTAGTGGTACTTTTCTGCAGAATGTAAAGTTTTTTGAGGGCAGAGAATGTTTATTGGTCTTTATTTTTGTGCTATTTTATGTAGTATCTGGACTATTATAGGTCCTAAAATATTCTCTAAATGAGTGAGGAAATTATACACATCTTTTGAATCTTGTCAGAATTGCTGAAGAAAGCACTCTGTCACATTGAGAGAATTAAATGGCTCCTTTTTAAAAATGGAATTTTGCAGAGGTGAGAAAATAGTCAAATTAGGATGTAAATCCTTGACCCAGGAACAAGTTCCATTCCAGGAGAATATTCATAAGTCACATAGGTTTGTATGCCAACAGAGTGAGTTTTATACAGTACACATGTGAGAGTTCAAGACTAATGTTCCTAAGTTAGGACCTACTGTACTCCCCCCCCCCGATTTCTTTTTATTCTTTATAGTGTCAGAGGAAATGAATTTGATTTAGAATATAGTTTTGAACATATGTTTGGTAATATGAAGAAGAAATGCTAAGCATTTTAATGTATCAGTCAAACCTCTTAATGACTAAACTTAAGGAAATGAGCAGTATGGTAATGAACTGAAGCTTCAAAGTTTTGCTGTGTTTGCATATGAGAATTTATATTGAGTTTCAGTTTAAAGAGTTTGTTGTTGGATTTCTGCCTTCCAAAAATGTGAAATTCACCAATACCTAAAATTTTATGGGACTGGATGAGTGGAATACAGGGAGTAGTGAAAAGTAACTATATGTAGTTATAATGGTAAGTAATCACTATTCTATATATTACTAAAATAGTACTTTGAAAACAAAAAAAATCAGACATGGTGGCAATACCTGTAATCCTCAGCACTCAAGGAGGCTGAGACAGGGGATCATCATGAGTTCAAGGCCAGCCTGAGCCATACAAGCAAATTTAAGGCCAGCCTGTACTGCATACTAGGTCCTGTTTCAAAAATAACATAAAATGATATGTCCTCCAAAATTTTTAAGAAAAAGGAAAAAGATTTCATTTTGACAGCTACTCTTGAATTCCAAGTTAAGTTTATAATGTCAGTAAGGTAAAGAGGAGTAAAATAACTATATTCTCTGAAAGAAATCTTTAAATATTTATACTTGAGATTTCCAATCTATTATGTAGCTTTTGTTTTTTCATTTTAGCCATTCGTGATGACTGTCACCTCTAATCCCAGCACTAGGCAGGTTGAGGCAGAAGGATTGCTGAGATTTTGAGGCCAGATTGAGTTACATAAAGAGTTCAAAACCAACCTGAGCTATACAGCAAGATCCTATCTCAAAAAACCTAAAAAAAAAAAAAAATCATTTTCAATAAGGTTAAACTTTAAATATAACTGGTAGCATTAGATGTTTTTAAGTTTCCTCACACTGTCATCTTTTGTGTATTTTTTTTGGTAGCTTTTTAGCCAACTAAAATCTTTAGGGCAAGTGTCTAGGAATTGTATTCTTTCTTATGTGGGATATGATTTCAGGCTAGCCTGAAATTCCTAGGCATATGTGATCTTTCCTCTTCAGCTTCCTGAGTTGCTGGGAGTCCTGGTGTGCCCGGCTGTGCTGACACCTAAGAATTTTATCTTTAATGAGACCTTAGATTACTTTCAGATACAAAAGTCTGCATTGACCTAAACCATTGAATTTGATTCTGTTTCCATCCAGTTTGTTCTGCCACCAGAATCTTGGAAATTACTCTTTGTGAACTTAGTTACCACTTTAGTTTCAGTAGACGGATTAATTTTTCTGAACTTCACTTATCTCCTCTTTAGAAAGGGATAATATCTGTTTTAGAAGTTAGGTATTGGGTTCAGAAATTATCTAATGATCTGGACTGGCATTTAATGAATTATTACTTTATAAATATTTTTTATATTTGTCCTTGCATGTACAGTTTTCCTTAAACTATGATTTTGTTGGAAATCTAAAATATGACCTTTTCTATTTTAAAATAACATACTGAAGATTGATCAGAATTAGAGTGACTAAAGGAATTTGGATTCTCAAGCAGATAATGGGTAGATAGTGTGATCTTAGAGGGGGGTTCAAGAACCTTCTCTAAATGGCACTTTAGGAGTTTCGTGGGTGGAGCTGTTGGCTTTATGTTTACCTTCTGTCTAATTGATCTGGTATATTTGGAAAGGAAACAGCCAACCTTACTAGAATTATATATAAAGTAAAAAGGTTTATTCTGAATACTGAATTTAGGTGCTTAAATTTTAGTATTGTACTTGAACTTTTTGGATATTTTATTTGCTAACAGTATTTTTTAATTCTTCATTATCTGCTGTCTTGTTAAGATTTCCTTATATGTAATTACATATTTATTAAATTCTCTTTTTATGCCAGATATTATGCAGTGTTTTTTTTTTTAATTTTTTTTTTTTATTAGAGAGAGAGAGAGAGAGAGAGAGAGAGGTGTGTGTGGCCAGCTCAGCCCACCAGGGGGCGGGGCTGGCTGGCATGTGGTGCTGGGGGACCGAACCGTGGTCCCTGATGCTTTGCCAAGCTTGTTCTAAGTAGGTGCCCCAGACCACTGAGCCATCTCTCCAGCCCTTATGCAGTGTTTTGATTATGTAGTTAGGAATGAAACATACATAGTTTCTGTCTTCATAGAGTTTACTGCTAATAGACAAATTGTGTATGAGAAGTTACTACAAAGGTGACTGATAGAGTGCTTAATTAAAAATAATGGTAAGGGAGAATAACATTTAGGTAGGGTAAAAGAATCTTGTGAGGAGCTCACCCCCTGAGTCTGAAGAACAGCAGGTGCCCAAATTCTAAGCCAAAATAAGCTTGATTTGCTGGAGGAACTGAACAGGTACTTTTGTATTATGGCTAAATGTGGAGAATGAAAAGTATATAGCCTTGAAGTGAGGTTGGAGAGTTCACTAAAGACCATAGAGGATTTTAACAGAGATTATAGTGAAATTCTAGGTGAGGCTGTGATAATGACTTTGTATTGGAGTACTGGTCAATCAGACATATTGCAGTTGAGTATAAGCCATCAGATTTCATAACTTTCTGTGAAGTATGGTAAAACGTAGCAATGGCCACGTTTGCCATCAGATTCCCCTGTTGTATGTTTGTGGTTTGTTTTGACTTTGTGGCAGGTGAGATCCAAGACCCAGGCTGCCCTTACTCAATTGATTGGGAACTGTCTTGACACACCTCTTCCTGTTCTTTAGACATAGGACAGCTGATGTACCAAGACAGCATATTCTAGAAGTGAAGAGGGCTTTCCAGTAAGAATAGGTTTTGAAGTAAGGACCTTTATAAAGTGGTATGCTCTAGCTATAAGATGTATGGTGCTTGTCAGCCACTGGTTCATCAGAGTTGAGGAAAAAAACTAAGATGGAGCCACTAGGGCTAAAATGTTCTCACAAGGGTCCTAACATAATTTTGTTTTTTTCTTTTTAAGCTCTTTTACATTATGCTATCAGGTTTAGAGTTGTAATTTGGAGTAATTTTCCTCTTTCATTTTAATTTTTGTTTTTTAAATTGATAAGTGAATGTTTATCATGAATGAGCTTCTTGAAAGAGAGCTTGTCTTGTTCTGTTTGGTCTTTGATTGTAACAGACTCATAGTGCAATCTGGTTAGTTTGGTAAAGGAGTTATATGTTCTCTGTCATTTCTAAACTATTCAATTGTAAATGATACTTGAATTGATATTTCTTGGTAGTCAGTTGTATTAGTCAGCTTTCCATTTCTGTGGTGGATTTATAAGGTGATTAACTCACAAGGAGAAAAGTTTTATTTGGCGCACAGTTTTTGAACTTTAGTATGTGATTGCTTGGCCCTGCTGCTTTGTGCTATGGCAGTATATCCTTCAAGTGTGAGGTAGATCAAAGACACTGTTCTCATAGCCAGGAAGCATGGGTTCCCATTGACCAGAAAATCTTTCACTAGGCTCCACCTCTTAAGGTTTCCACTGCTTCCCTATAATGCCAATCCTCAGGCACATGGACCTCTGGGGGACACTCAAGAGCCAAACTGTAGCATTTACATTAGAAGCCAGTTCACCTCTATGTTCTTTTTTGGTGATTATAATTTAGCACTGTTTTTTCTTTTTCTATTCTTTTCTTTCTTTCTCTCTTTTTGTATTTTAGCGAAGGGTCTGCAGGGTTTTCAGGGTCTCACTACTAGGTCAGACTGGTAGTGATCTGCCTGTTTACACCCTCCCAAGAGCTGGGATTAGGGGTGTGTACCACCACACCCAGTCTCAATCACCACCTTAACTTGCCCCAGGGATGGGGCCAGCAGGCATGCCCAGGGATCGAACTCCTGGCCCCTGCACCTCCTTGCAGGTACTTTAATCTGCTGAGCTATTTAGCCAGCCCCTCTTAGTTAGAAATTTAGAACACGAGTTTATGAGGATAAATTTCATTTGTCAGAGCAAAAACAGATCACAAGTAGCTACGGAGCTGAGGAACAGCCTTGATTTTTGCTAAAATCTGTGAGTCCACTGCTTTCTAATCCACCTTGCGCTGCTCTGAAATCTGGTATATGTCTTTCTCTTGTTGAAGATCTCGCCCTTCTGGTGTCTGGGTTTTCAAAGCTGCTGCTTCTTGAAGTATCAGTGAGGTGTTTGGGGATTTTCACTTTGCTGATACCAATATTTGTAGAGGTGATAATGACAGATTTCTGGTGTGTTCTTCGTAGAGGAACATGATTAAGGCTAAGAGGCCCAGTCACAAGTAGCAAGCCACTGGCTAACTGCTTCAGGAAGACCACTCTTGCCTCTGTGACGCCCAGTGAGAATGATCAAGATGGTGCCCAGAATGGTGCTAGCTCAAAGTTTCCTCACATGCTGATTGAAGGGTTTCTTGCCATGGCTCAAGAGTTTTTGGGACACATCTTCAGTAAGGTAGTATCTAGGCATTTTTCAAAGCTTAACCACCTGGGTACCTCCATTCTTGTCTCCACCTACTGGTTTTGTGATCAGAGCAAGAACTTTCTCCTCCTTTTTCTTCTACAACCTTTGATTTAGCAGCTGTGTACTTGCTCTTATACAGAGTCTTGCTGGAATGTATAGCAGATCAGGAGTATCGACCAGTTCCTCTGACCAGGACAGGATTTCGGCTGCAATGAGGCTGCTCCTTCTTGAACATTTTTTTGCCTTCTTCACCTTACCCTTTTTACCAGTAACTGGCAGAAGCCTTGTTGGCTTCTGGTTTTTTCTCTTTAGTGTCTGGCTTCCCAGTTTTTTCACCCGCCATTTTTTTTTTTTTTTTTTTCCGGAACCAGGGATTGAACTCAGGCCCTTGCGCTTGCCAGGCAAGTGCTTATTCTACTGAGCCATCTCCCCGGCCACTTCACCCGCCATCTTGCAAGATGGGATAGAGAACTAAGTTTTCCAAAATCTGACCATTTTTGACACTTAAAGATGTGAGTTGCCACTGTTTTCCTTAATATCTTTCCCTATTACTGCCTTTATTATTCCCTTTTTGCACTCTCCTTGGTACACCAACCACGATGGCTTTTAAAAACATAAATCAGATTGTATGTTTTTTATATATGAGCTCTTCTGAGGCTACCCATTTCTTTTAGTCTTAATAGCCAAGATGATCTGTGACTAGGCCCAAGGATACCTCTCTGACTTCTTTTCTACCTCTCTTCCACTTGGTTACCCTATTCTAGTCACACAGATTTCCTTTTTGTTCCTTGATTTAACTCCAGGCAAATTCCCAACTAAGAGCCTTTGCACTGGCTGCTTCCTCTTTGTGAAATACTTCCCTCAGATATCCAGGAGCTAGGTCTTTCATCTTCAGATCTTTCTGTGGCCCTAAGGCTTACCATCTTTCCTGTTTAAATTTATTGCTTACTCACCTATTCCTTACTCTGAGCTACCCTTTTTCTTTTTTTGTAGTGCTTCCCTTGTCAGAACTTGAGCCAGACTTGATAAAAGTCCAAACTTTTGACAAACTTCTTGTCAAGAGAAAAATTCTCAATAACTTTGTGTTGACAAGAATGATGTTTCAACATTTTTCTTACAGCAGCTCTCCATTTGTACAATGAACTCAGAAAACTTTGCCCCCACCCCCTTCCCCAAAACATTTTGGGACAGGATTAAGTGTATACCTCTGTGGTTAGAGTTTGAACTCAACACTGTTTGGGAAACAAACAACTTGGCAGCATTTACTATTTGGGCCATGTATAACTCTGAGAGCTGTTACCATATCTAAGGCAAATAAAACCAAAAGCTAGATTTGCTTTCATGGTATATCTAGTTGATAATCTAAAGCAAGATTTTTAGGGCTGGCCAAATAGTTCAGCAGATTAAAGCACCTGCAAGCAGGAACAGGGGCCAGGGTTCAATCCCTGGGCCTGCTGTGCTGGCCCCATCCCTGGGGTGTGCTGAGGCCTCGATTGAGACAGGCAAATCACTATAAGCCTGATCTAGTAGTGAGACCCTGAACACCCTGTAGACCCTTCCTAAACAAACAAACAAAAACCTAGGATTTTAGAATTTAGACATTTTATGCTGAGGATATGCATCAGTTTTAGTGTGCTGGCCTAGCATTCTCAAGGCCCTGAATTCCGTCCCCAGGACTACCACAAATATACAATAACCCCAGCCCTAATATTCAAGCATTTTCTCCCTTGTGTCGACCTTTCATCTTCACCATAATAACTTTTTATGTACTTTTCAATTTTCACCTTACCTCTCTGGATTCCTGGCCAATGATTATTTGACCATGTTATCTAAACCCCTTAGTATTGCTTAGCTTTCTTGAAACCAACATTTCTCCTGTGCAGCCAGTACCCTCCATATCACTTGCTGACCTTGGTTGGTAAAAAGCTGGGAAATCTTTGCATTTAACATTAGCCAATTTAATCACTGACTTTTATTTGGTAAGCCATTTAATGAGAATATTTGTAAAGTCTTTGAGATCTTGACATTCTTTAAATATCTGGTTATACTGGTTAGTAAATGAAAATGTTAACTTTCTTTACTTGGAGGATGGTAACTGTTAAAAAGACAGGCATTTACGTTATTTTATAATAATAAAGTAGCTGAGCTTTATAATAGGGCTTGTACTATGTATTTTTGGTGCTTTATTTATGTAAATCCACTTAATGAAGTCAGTGGTATTAGCTCTAGTGCACAGGTAACAAAACAGGCTTGGAAAAGGTAGCTAATTTGATTAAAGTGACACATGGTTGTATCAGGGTTGCAGGTTAGGCAGTGTGAATCAAAGCAACTAAGAAAACAAGTAAGTTATGTCTTTTTTCATTTTAATGAGAAAAAAGATAAAATAGCAATAAAATAGTTTCAAAATAGGTTATTAGGACAGTTACAATAATTAATATATCCCATATTGTTGTCTTTATAGTATTCAGAGGACAAGATGCAGACATGATATCGTGTCTAAACAATATTAGTATAAACCTTTCTTCTCAATGAACTATAAGAAAGTAACTATATCTTGTGTATACATAAGTTATGTCTTTTTTATATTGCTAGCACAAACATTGTAACAAACTCAAACTGAAATAGTTTTGGATTTTAGGCACATGTAAAAATCTCAAAAACACATTTTTTTTCTAGCTCCTATGAAAACATTAACATGTTGTTACATATTAGTCTTCATTTCATAGTTTCCATTGATAGACAAAGAAGCTCCCCCATTCTGAAATATTTTCTAAATTTAGAATGTTCTATCTCAAGTGAATATTTTCTTTTTTTAAAATTAAATTTATTATTGAGAAACAAATAGCAATGAGACAGTTTCAAAACTGATTAATAGGACAGTTTCAATAATTAATACATTGCATATTGTTGTCTTTGTGGTTATTCATAGTACAAGATGCAGACATGATATCCTGTCCACAAATACTATTATAACAAATCTTTCTATTCATTGAATTAAGAGAAAGTAGCTGTGTATCTGTCCTAACTATTTTGTATATACAGATACAAAACGGTCCTTCATTTGTGTCTCCTTTTTTTGTTTAGTCTTGTCAGAGATGGGTATTCCATTGCCATTTAAATATTGTAGGTGGGTGATTTCAGCAAAATAATCCAATATAATCCTATAGTCCATAATAGTAGTGGGTTATCCGTGTGACTGGCAATGTCAGAATTTGTTGACTTGAGCCTTTTACAGCTCAGCATATTAATATGGCTTTACTTTTTATACCTCATTTTTATACTTTTCTGCTGGATGGTTTAGACCAAGGTAAAGCAAGATCAATAACAAGAAATGTAACTTTTGTATCTGCCAAGGTCAGTCAAATCTCCTCTGGACTTATCCTGGCAAGCACAGGGGCCTGAGTTCAATCCCTGGTTCCACTAGTAAAGAAATAAATTAATTAATTAACTAATTAAGTTAAAAGACTTTAAAGTGTCCTTCAGTGTATGAACCTTTACCCTCCTCTCATCTTGTTTTGCCATTTTGTATTTTGGAGTTTTTTCTCTTTAAAATTAAATCCTTTAAAAATACTCATAAAGTATAATTTAAAATTAGTAGAATTATTTCTAAATCTAGCTATGTCAAATGCACATATATTTCCTTATTCTGATTTAAAAACAAAACCCCTTCCATCATCTAATTTCTTCAGTTTATTCTTTTTCTAATTATAAAGAAAAACAAGCTTAGTTAAAAATTGAGGAAGTTTATTTCCCAGTAAAGCAGAAAATAAAATCCCTATAATTAACAGGAAGCTGAGGCCTTGATATTTTGGTGTATTCTTCTTAGTATTTCATTCTTTTGTAGAAGTGTTGTTTAAATTTAAATACTGATGTATGTTATTAGAGAAATTGTGGAAAATAAAAAAATGATGCTGATAGTTTCATTACCTAGGCTTAATTTCCCTTCCTCCCACCCTCCCTCCTTCCGTGTGTCTGTGTGTGTGTGTGTATGTGTGTGTGTCTCGCGCTCTTGCTTTCTCACTCTCTTTCCTTTCAAGATGGGATCTCAGTGTATAGCCCAGCTTGGTCTTAAACGACTGGGTTCAGAACATCCTCCACCTCAGCCTCTTAATTAGCTAGGATGGCAGACATGTACAACCAGCTCAGCTATTACTCATATTTTTTATTCATGTTTTGATGGATTAAATTTTGGCCTGTGTAAATATTTTTTATTAAACATTGAGTCATACTGGTTTCTGCATTTAACATTATATTGAGAACATATACTGAGAACATATAATATAAATAACATTATATTTACCACTATCATGTAGATTCTTTAAAAGTATAAATTATCAGGCTCTATTAGGTTTCAAAGAGTAGAACCACCCAAGTGGCCTTAAACAGTAGAAGTTTATTATAAGAATGCCTGGGGACTAAGGAAGACAGAATGTGTTGTTGTGATCTAACCAGGCTTCAGGATGATGGAAGCTTCCATCTCAGATGTAGTGCTGGTGAATACAGTGCTGCTCTGCTTTCCCAGTTGTTGCTTCACTTCTTTCCACATCATGTGCCCACTGCTCCCTAGTCCAGGGCTCTGTCACCATGACTCACCTACTTGAATTCCAGCCTCTGCCGTTGTATGTGAACTGGCAGACCATTTCCCCCTGTGCCTCATAGTTTCTGCTAAATTTTGTCTTTTTTAACTTTTAGTTATTCGTGGCTTCACTGTATACTAACTAATTTTAGTTGAAGCCCTTTCTCATTATTTTAGCTCTTACTCAGGCTCATCAACTGTCTATTTTAGATACTTCAACAGAAAAGATATGATTGAGTTAAGGTTGTCTGAGGTGGGCAGTTCCTTTGAGCTGTGCCATTCCATCTGCTGCTAGCCAGCCCAGGGATTAGCTGTGCTAGCAGATGGTCCCAGATGTGGTCCCACCAGCCAGAATGCAGGGAGCCCCTAGTTAGGCATTCACAGTAACAGGCTACTATCTTTAGTGTCATGCTTTTGAACTGTGATATCTTTCCAGATTGTAATTATAAGATATTTCTATTGTTTTAAAGCTTTCATTTTAAAAATAGCACTCTAATTCAAAAGCAGGGGAACTAAACATTAAACAAATACTGTCGGATAAAGGTAAAACTAGTTAAAACAATTAGATGCTTGCAGTTCTGTATTTAAAGGATGGAATTCTCCAAAAGTCAAAAACTTACCTTAATTCAGAATAATAATGCAGTAATGGAATATAAAGATTAGTATGAGAAGATAACAAGAAACTTAAAAGACTTAAAAACCAAAGCAAAAGGACTGGTGATTATATAGACCTGAATTATGGGAAAGATTGAAATATATTCAAGAAAACTAGGTTAATGAACCTAAACTTCTCTCATAACAAAAAAATCTAGTTAATATCAAGCAAAAGATTCTAATGGAAAAAAAATACAGTGCCATTTCATGTTACACACTGGATCCATTAGTGAAAAACAGGTTGTTTTTTAAAAATATTATGAAACAACTGCATTTATTTATTTATTTATTTATTTATTTATTTATTTATTTTTGGTAAAACTGGGGATTGAACTCAGGTCCTTGCGCTTGCCAGGAAAGTGCCTATTCCACTGAGCCATCTCCCCAGCCCCAAAAGCTGCCTTTAAAACTCTTTTTTCTTTAACAGTGCTATAGAATACTTGATTAGATATTTAGCATGACCTTTAACTCAGGGCAGTCCTCCTGTGTCCGCCTCCCTGAGTGTTGAGATTGCAGGCATTCGCCACCATGCCTGGTGAAAACATTTTTTCTGCAAAGTAGTAAGATTTCTAGAAATAAAATTAATGTATTAACTGGTCTGCAGCTGAGGATAGTAATATTTTTTAAGATCCTTTTTATATTGTTAGGTTAGATTCTTGAAGACTGTGTCAGATTGTAAGGTTTTTTTCCTTTAAAGTTGAGATTATGGTTAAATAATTTTGTACTTATGTTGTTTGCAGATTTCTTTTACTATTTGTCTTTAATATTCCTTTGAGATACTGTAACTTACTAACCATTCTTGAATGTTGTGAATGAAGTTTCTTTTTCTTCTTTCCCATAATTTTATTGAGAAACAAATAGCAATGAGACAGTTTAAACCAAATTGGTAGGACAGTTTCAATAATTAACACATTGCACACATTCTTCCTAGTGGTTAATTGCTGTACAAGATGCGGACATGATATCCTATTTACAAACACTATTGGAACAAATCCCTCTATTCATTAAGACAGTCTAACTATATATCTATTCTAACCATTATGAATACAAAGATACAATATGGACATTCATCTATATCCCCTTTTTTTGTTTAGTTCTGTTATTTGAATATTATAGGTGTGTTAACTCAGCAGAATATCCTAAAAGAGTCCAGTAGTCCATAATAGTATTGGGTCTTCCACTTCACTGATGAATAAAGTTTCAATGTCTTGTTTATGCATTATTTTTATATCCCCATTTCAGGTTTTTTTTTTTTCCCCCCCTCTTTGAAACTGGATCTTACTGTGTAGTTCAGGCTGTCCTTAAATTCACTGTGCAGCTCAGGCTGGCCCCTAGACTTACAGAGATCCTACTGTCTCAGCCTTCCTTCCAAGTGCTGGAATTACAGGTGTACCCCACTACACTAGACTTCATTTTATTTTATTTTTTATTTATTTATTTGTTTATTTTGACAACTGGGGATTGAACTGAGGCCCATCCCCTTGCCAGTGAAACACTTATTCTATTGAGTCATCTCCCCAACCCCTATTTTATTTTTTAGATTACATTTCTAAAAGAAAATTTGCCATGACAAAGATAGAAATATTTTTAATGCCAAATTGATTTCTGGAGTATAGTGGTAACAATTTATAATTCCACTGATAGTATATATTTTTCCATCTTAAGATCTTGCTAACATGTTTTTAAAAGTTTTTTACCAGGCATTGAACTTAGGCCCTTGTGCTTGCCAGGGAAGCGCTTATTCCACTGAGCCATCTCCCCAGTCCCTAAAAGTTTTGTTAGTCTTTTGATAACAATTAAGATGCCACCCAACTGGAGTTACATCATTTTATTTAAATTTTTTTTCTGGTATCAGAGTTTATTGGTATATGTTAGATCATTTTAAATTACTACTTTTAAATACTACTTTTGTCTTTTGAAATTAAGAAAATAACAGGTTATTAAAATCTAAGAGGAATTTAGTTTTCTACCCTTTGTAAAACTTATGATAATTTCATTCAAACACATCAGGTTATTATTTTATGGGGTAAAATTTGCCTTTCGAGTACTATTGCAGACTGTGGTACTGTATCTTAGAACAAAGTTATTTTTTGCTATCTGTATGGAGCAATTTATAATGTTAATTTAAACTGAAACATACATCCTATTTTCATTATAACATCTTGTTACCTTCTTCTTATTTTTTTTTTTTTTTTTTTTGCTCCGAATGCCTTCAAGGCATGACTGGCTGGCTTGAGTAGTGGGGATCGAACCACAGCAACCTGAGCCTGACGGCTTTGTTGAAGCAGCCACTTAAAGAACTGAGCTAAGGGGCAGGCCCCCATCTTGTTACCTTCTAAAGGAGGGAGGCTGAAGTAAGGTAGTATCAAGATTGAGTGATCGATATCAAATCAAACACTCCTAAAGTGGGAAACACTTGTTACTGCAGCTGCCTGGAGGCTGAGGTGAAGCCATTCTGTGTTCCAGGCCTCTTGGGCAGCTTTGTAGGATGCTGTCTCAAAAAGGGACCTGAGGGGGCTGGGGAGATGGCATAGTGGAATAAGCGCTTCCCTGGCAAGCGCAAGGGCCTGAGTTCAATCCCTGGTTCTGCAAAAAAAAAAAAAAAAAAAAAAAAAGGGACTTGAAGTGTAGTTCACTGGTAGAGTGTTTGTGTAAGCTCTAGCAGGTACTAAGCCCTGAGTTCAATTCCAGTACTGAAAATTAAACAAAATTAAAGGTGACATTTTGCAGTTATATTAGCTTTTTGCAGTTATGTTGGCTTTTCCTATCCTTTAGTAAGATACAGTCTTGGTAAAACTTTACCTGATGCTGTTGTTTGGCTGGCCTAGATTTAAAACAAAAGGAAAAGCTTTGGCAGAGATGAAAGCCATAGCAAAGGAAGTATTTTCTGTGGCCCATGCCAAGCAAGACATTCTGATGCTCAGGCTCTTTGCTAGGAGAAAGCATACTATGTGAAAGAGGACCTGCTGAAAGGAGTTGTTTTCAACTGCTCCTATGATCACAGTGAACTAGCATAGAAGAAAGCCTGGATTGTACTTTGAATAATGAATGGGAGCTGAGGTAAAGATAACGAATGTAAAGAACTCTTTCAAGACATTGATTGAAGCAGGAAGAGATGAATGCCATCATACACTGAGGGAGAAGAAAAAACATGTAAAACAGTCAGCCTGGGAAGACTTTCATGAGTTTGTAGGTAGAGAGGGAGAAATTCTGTGGATTCGAGGAAACTAAAGGAGTTCTAGGTGAGGAGCCAGTGGATGCTTTTCCTTTTCTAAGGTAGAAAGTAAAGATACTAAAAAGATGAAAACCAAAGGGAGGCAAGGTAAAGCACTTTGTTCAATGAAGTTTTTTTCTCTTGGACTTACCAGCTATGGTTATCTGCAAGAAAAAGAAAAATAAAATAATAAGTTTTGAGAATAAAGTTGAGCACATAAAGAGAAGAGCAACAACTGTGGCGCATGGAAAAGGTAATTAATTAGGAAATAAATGAAGATTGCTTTAGTACTGAAGGTAGAAGTAATGCTATGTGATTTTTTTTTTTTTTTAATCCCTAGTAGCTTCTGCCAGTGGGAATTGAAGTGAGAAAAGCAAACAGTTTAATTGGCCCTGGGATATCAAAACCCTTGTGGGAATGGTTGCTGGGATGCAGTCAAATGATTGACAATGTCTGGGCATGGCCAAGTGTGCCTGTAGTCCCAGCAGTTCACTCTTACTGTCTCCTTAATGCTGTGGACCCAAACTCAGAGGAAAGAGAGTTACAGAAATCTGAAAAAAATAGTTCATAGTTATAGGTGGCAGTTCAAAAGAAACGAATTGTCTAGTTTTGTTTTTATATGTTGCTGATTAGTTAGCATTCATCTTTATAATGTTATGTGAAAGTCTAGATTCAGTTGCTCAGATAATTGCGTGTTAGATTTCATGACAAGTTCAAGGCTAGCCTTGGCAATTTAGTAGAGAGCCTATCTTTTTAGTAAAAATGGATTGTGTAGTGCTACCAGATAAAGAAGGAAATAGAGTCATAGGCTGCAGCTGAAAGATGTGGGAAGAAGTAAGTTACAACCAGAAGCTAAGAACTTTCCTTAGGATGGGAAAAAAGAAGTGATTAATAGTAGTGGTAA
>NW_004524595.1:19476090-19513581 GCF_000260255.1 Octodon degus | reverse complement strand
GGAAGACAGTATGAAATGTTTTAATTATTGAAACTATCCTACCAATTCAATTTGAGACTGTCTCATTGCTATTTGTTTCTCAATAAAATTATGGGAAAAAATGGAAGGGAACATATATTGAGAAAGGGGAGTCTGAACTGGATGAAGATGAAAACTGAAGGTAACAGATTAGAGTGGTTTATACTTTTAGTTACGGCTAAGATTGTAGGCATGAGGATATAATAAAATGGAAGTGTGTAACTGGTCTGTTTTAAGACTATTTAGACTTAAGGGTCAAGTTGCAGTCCTTCAAAGTTTTGTCTAACATATTATGTGAATTTTAAAAATTATCTCAATTATATGAAAATAAAATAACCTTGTACATTTTTCTTTCTATTTTTTTTTTGTTGTTGTTGTTCTGAGAGAAAATATCTGTGTAGAACCCAGGTTAGCATCAAATGAGCTCTTTCTGTCTCAGCCTCTCAAGAACTGGGATTATGGGTGTACACTGCCATGCTTGGCTACGTACATGATTTCTTTAAAAAAGCCTCCTATTGTACAGTCTTTCCTGACATGTGACAGAAAAGGTTCATGGTGTTTGTGATTGAAATAAATTCACTTTTCTCTAAGTACTAGATTTCTAATAGATAAGAGCTGGATTAAGTTTATTATCTTTGAAAATAGTTTTATAAATTCTAAAGCCATATAATATCAGCCATGATTTAAGAAAAGATATTTTAGGCAAAAAGGATAGAGATATAGTAGATACCTACATTTTCTTTTGTATCACCTAATGCATGCTTTCAATACCTAGTCAGATAGGTATTGAAAGGCACCAACACAATTCTCCTTGCTTTATCAATCCCCACTTGTTTACCATTCTCTCCTTTTTTCTTTCTACTTCTGCTCTCTTCAGTATGTTTTTCCCTTCTCATTACTTGCATTTACCCAAGGTAATTGCTAAAAGTTACATCCATTGCTTATCTCCACCAGTAATGTTGAAAGCTAAGAAATTTTACTGTCCCATCTATTAAATTATTAAAATTACGTGAATTTCCTCTTCTCTCTTATTGTCTTCTTAAACAATACTGTGGACCCAAACTCAGGGGAGAGTTATAGAAATCTAAAAAAAAAAAAAAAGCTTTTCAGTTGTAGGTGGTAGTTCAAAAGAAAGGAATTGTCTAGCTTTGTATTTATATGTTGTTGATTAGTTAGCATTCAGCTTTATAATGTTATGTGAAAGTCTAGATTCAACTGGTAAAATAATTGCTTGTTAGATTTCATAATTGCTTATTATAATGATTTTGTATCTCAGACTTTCATTGTGTCTTAGCCTTCCACTGTATATGAATCTGCGTTGTTTACTTGACCTTTATTAAGTTAAGTGGTATGATTTCTCTAACAGCAGTGATATATAATAACATACTCTTATTTTTTAAAACATAGGTTTGGACTGAGCAACAAATTTGAATCAGAATTTCCTTCTTCATTAACTGGAAAAGTGAGTGTTTCAGTTATGTACTTGCTGTTTGTCTTAAAATTAAGTATTTCCTAGCAATTTAGAAAGCTTGTATGCTAATGAAACATGTTTATTGACATGTTGTTTCTTAAACTTTTCCTGTAGGTAGCTCCAGAAGAATTTAAAGCCAGCATCAACAGAGTTAATAGTTGTCTTAAGAAGAACCTTCCTGTTAATGTTCGTTGGCTACTTTGTGGCTGCCTTTGTTGCTGCTGCACTTTAGGTTGCAGTATGTGGCCAGTTATTTGCCTCAGTAAAAGAGTAAGTTGAATTATGTTTTAAATTTAGAAGTAGTTACATAATGTGTTTTAATTTTTTGTTTTGAATAAAGTACCTTATTCTGGCTGTCTAGCACTCAAGAGACTGAGACCTGTGAGTAGAAGACTAGCCTGAGCTACCTAGCGAGAACCTGTCTCAAAACGAAACAAAGTAAAACAACCAAAAAGTACATTGTTCTCTTTGAAAATAACTGATCTCATACGAGTGATTAAGTAAATATTATATATCTAAATATTATAGGAGCAATATAAAATCTTAGAAATGAAATTTTTTAGGAATAACAAGACAGCATTGTTAGTATATATGCACAAAAAAAAATGGTGGTATAATGTGTTCAGGAAGTTCAGTGTTACTATTTATCCTCATGACCTCCTGTCTTTGCTAGTCTTTCAAGACCCTAGTTGATACAACTGTAAGAGAGTAATACTTATCTGCTAATTGTAAAAGATTGGTATAAGGATAAAATATTTGTAAAATTTTTAGCTGAACAGTTGAAGTAGTTAATATTGATAATAGCATTATTACTGATGTTAGTACTTGTAGAAAAAACAGTGATTACAGCGATTATTTGTAAGTTAATAAGATTATAGGGAATTCTTTTTGTGTAAGCTTTCTATATTGAACACATATAACAGACTTATCAGAAAAATAGAAGTCATAATTTTGACTGTGTATAATAAATCCTCAAAATGTTGATAGATATGATAAATTAGTGTAGAGAATATTTTTTTTCCCTAGTACTGGGGACTGACCCAGGGTTTTGTGCCTATTAGGCAAGTACTCTACCATTGGGTTAGATCCCCAGCCCCTTTTATTTTTTCAGCCAGCATCTCACTAAATTGCTCTGTTGGCCTTGAACTTGAAATCTCCTGACTCAGTCTTCCAAGTATAGTAACTGAGATTACAGGCATATGTCATTGCTCTTGGATTGTTAAAATTGCTTTTCACATGCTATTTACATCTAAATATGAAATACTTTTAAGTTGAAATTGAATGATTTTGTATTGTAGCTTTTCACTGCCAAATAGTAGGAAATGTGGGTTATGCAACAAAATATTTTAGCAAATACTTTTTATTGATAGGAAATAATAGGGCTAGGGAGATAGTTCAGGGGTCTAAGCATCTGCCTAGTGAACACAAGGACCCACGTTTGATCCCTGAGGCCACATGCGCTGCTGGCCCTGTGGTCCTGGGGAAGCTGAGACAAGGGGGATCACTATGTATGAGCTATGTAGCAAGACCATGTACCAAATAAATAAATGAAAGATTTAAAAAATAATAAAACCAAAGAATGGAAGTGATATCTTTTTTTGTAATATTTATTTTCTCTGTATTTAGGACAGGGTCTACAGGGTCCTACTATGTAGATCAGACTTGTAGGGATTCTCCTGTTTCCAGCCTCCCAAGTGCTGGGATTGCAGGTGCGTGCCACCACACTCAGTCTTAATCTCTGTCTCACCAAGCCCTGCAGGCGGGGCCAGTGCAGCATGCTAGGGATTGAACCTGGCCTCTGTGCTCTGCCTCAGCAAGCACTTTAGTCCTCTGAGCTGTCAGGCCAGCCCCTAATTTTTTTTTTTTTTTTTTGTAGTTGTCATCAGATCACTTCTAGAGCACAGAAAACTGTTTTCTTTTCCTTGTCTCTGGTGATCTTTGGATCTATAGTTGTAGTTGTTGGCCTTTTGGTTCAGATTTTGTTTTAATATTTAGGTATTCCCATTGTTTAAATGTTGCTTTATCTCAGTGGAGTTGGTAAAATTACTGTCATTTAATGCAAAGAACCTGAGGGCCTTAATACCTTAGAAACCTTAAATTAATTTTATTTATTTGTGTGTGTGTCTGTCTGTCTGTCTGTGTGTGTGTGTGGCCAGCTCAGCCCACCAGGGGGCGGGGCTGGCTGGCATGTGGTGCTGGGGGATTGAACCGCGGTCCCTGTGCTCTGCTAAGCTTGTTTTAAGTAGGTGCTTTAGACCACTGAGCCATCTCACCAGCCCGCTTAAAAACCTTAAGACATCCAGCTTTTTGTATGTTTGGAGATCCTGTTTTTCTACTTTGAAAAATAAGTAACACAATATCTTGCGACATCTGTAGAAGTAAGTTGTGGAAACAAAGGTAAATATCTTTCATTGTATGCATGCCTTTCAATTTAAAAGCATTATTGATGTGCCTTCACTGGGCCCGTTTTACTTGAAACATAAGATGGGCTGAGTTTTCGTGCTTATTCCATCTGTATTCCTAGCATGTGCTTTTCACTTAGCACTGTGGTATTAGGTCTGAGTGCTCTCTTTCTGTCTATATGACTGGATGCAACATTTATTTACGCATTTAATTTTTTATATACATTTAATTTTATATGGACTTTAGTACCTAGTGAGCATAAAGAAATATAACTACTGCTTAAGAAAAGAAGGCTATGTATTTCCTGTATTACATGTAAACTATTATTGAACTAGGAAGGTTGATACTTCATGGGTATACAAAATCATTAGAAGTCCCAGAAAAAGGGAAACTTTTTCTTTTTAATTTTTATGTATTTGGTACAAGGTCTTACTACATAGCTTAGACTCATAGTAATCCTCCTGATGCAGCCTCCCCAGCGCTGAGATTAGAGGTGTGCACCACCACACCCGGTCTTGGTGTCCGACTTGGCTCTGCATGCCCGGGATGGGGCCTGGCACAGGATGCAGTACTGGGGATCAAACCCTGGATCCTTGCACTTGCCTAAGTAGGCGCTCAGACTGCTGAGCTATCTATGCCGCCTGAGAAATTATTTTTTCTCTAGTACGGCAGATTGGACCCCATGCTTTTGTACTGAGCAACATTCCCAGCCCTCTTTATTTTTTTATTTTGAGACAGTCTCTCACTAAGTCTCTCAGCTCCCCAGGTGTGCTTGCTATCCTACCTCAGCCTCCCAAGGGTGCTGAGATTATAAGCATGCACGGACTGGAAGAGGAACTCACAAAGACAGAACAGTTTAGAGATGGAATGTTTTTACCTTTTTATTTGTTGCATTGATTTTTGGATATGATATTTTGACTAAAAATTATTTCTCCTTTTTGAATTTTGAGAGATTTCACTTTAATCACAAGCCAGGTGTGGTAGTGTAGGCCTGTAATCCCAGCACTCAGAGGCTGAGACAGGAATTTCAGATATGAGTTCAAGGTCAGTCTGAACTACATAGTGAGATCCTATTGCAAAAACAAAACCACAACATAACTAAAAATTCCTTGTCAAATGGGGCAGGTATAGTTTTTCTTTTTTTTTTTTTTTTTTGGTTCCTCGAATGCCTTCAGGGCACTTTTGGCCAGCGGGAGAGTTGTGAGGTTCAAACTCCAGCAACCTGAGGCTGACAGCTTTGTGGAAGCAGCCACTTAAAGGACTGAGCTAGGGCCAGGCCCCCAGGTATAGTTTTTCTAGTTTATAGCTTATTTCTTTTGTAGTCTCAATATCTTTGGCAGAGCTAAAGTTTTAAAGTCTAGCTTATCATTAAAAGCTAGACTTTTAGTCTGTCATATTTAAGCATTTCATAAACAAAGTCATGAAGATTTGCCCCTTTTTCTCCCTTTAGCATTTAGGTCTGTAATATGTTTTAACTCAGTTTTTATATAGGTATGATGGGTCAAATTTCATCTTTTGTTTGTGATTCTCTAGGTTTTCCAGCACCATTTGTTGAAAAGTCTGTATTTTGTTCCACTTAATTGCCATAATGTATTGTTAAAAATTACTTGATCATATTTGTGTGGGACTGTTTCTGGACTGTTTTATGTTGTTCTCATCTATATGTCTGTCTTGATTTTAATATCACACTTAATTTATTTACCATAGCTTTATAATAAGTTTTCAAATCATGTAGGTGAGTCTTACAAATTTGGTTTTTCTGAAGATTGTTTTGGTTATTGATTTCTTTGCCTTTAATGTAAATTTTAAAATCAGTTATGTTAGTGTCCACAACATGTGCTCAAAGTTTTTCTTGTGGCACTGGGGCTTGAACTTAGGGCCTTCACTTTGAATTACAACCACCCCCCATTTGGTTTTTACTTTGAGTGGTGGGATTCTCACTAAGTAGGCCAGACTGGGCTCAAATTCGTGATTCTTCTATCTCCACCTAGCAAAATGCTGGGGTTACAGGTTATACCATTGCACCCAGCTAAAATTCTGAGATTTTAATTGGAGATTGCATTCAATTTATAGGTCAACTTAGGGAAAATTGGCATCTTAATAATACAAAATTTTTTTATGTATTTGGTACAAGGTCTGTAGGTTCTACAGGGTCTTACTATGTAGATCAGACTCATAGTGATTCTCCTGTTTTCAGCCTCCCAAGTACTGGGATTACAAGTGTGCACCACCACACCCAGTCTCAATTTCCATCTCAGAGCACCCCACGGGCAGGGTGGCATGGCACACTGGGGTTTGATCCCCTCTGCCTAAGTAGGCGCTTTAGTCTGCTGAGCTATCTGTTCGATCTATAAGTCTTTATATATTACATTTTTGTTGTTGCTCAGTTCAGAATATTCCTAACTTTTCATCTTTAACTTATGTATGAAGAAATACATTGTTTAATCTCTAGATGTTTAGATTTTCTAGGAACTTTTGTTACTGATTTCTAGTTTATCTTATTGTGCAAGATCATACTTGATGTGATTTTACTTCTTTTAAATTTGTTGCCTTTGTTTTATGGCCTTAAATTTAATCTATTTTGGTAGTAGGCTATTAATTTTTTATTTCTATTTTAGCAGCTTTATTGAGATTATTAAGAGATATAGAGGGGCTGGGGAGATGGCTCAGTGGAATAATCGCTTCCCTGGCAAGCGCAAAGGTCTGAGTTCAATTCCCAGTTCTGCAAAAAAAAAAAAAAAAAAAGAGAGAGAGAGAGAGATAGAATAAATTGCATATATTTGAAATGTTCATTTCATGAATTTTGTCAAATATGTATGCACATATATGCATGTTTACACCAAGATAACGAACATGTTTACTATCCCCACAAGTTTCTTTATGCCTTTTTGGATTCTATCCTTTGGTTCCTAAGCAACTGATATTCTATATGTCACTGTAGGTTAGTTTGCATTTCAAGGCTTATATAAATTGAACCATTCACTATTCATTCTTTTTGTCTTTTATTCATAATTTTGAGATTCAACTGTGTTATTAATAAGTTCAGCAGTTGCTGGTCATGGTGGTGCATGCCTGTAATCTTGAGAGGCTGAGGCAGGAGTGGAATGGCTTGATTATATGCTATATGTACATCTTAACTTTTTTAAGAACAGAGAAACTGCCCCAAAAAAGTACTATTTTATATTTGTACAAGCAATGTATGATAGATTTTGTTCTGCTACATTCATGTTAATATTTAATGTTAATCTTTTAAATTAAAGCCATTCTCATAGGTGTTTAATGTTATCATTATGGTTTTTAACTTATATTTTCCTAATGATTATGTTAAACATAATTTTATGCTTATTTTGTTTGTATGTGTATGTTCTTTTTGCCTAGTATTTGGTCCGTTTTCTTATTCTTGAAGGTTTGAGAGTTCTTTACATATCCTAGATAGAAATACCTGCTTTGTAAAAATTTTTCTTAGTAGTTTGTCTTTTCATCCTCCTAAATTTTTTTTTAGTAGGTGTTTAATTTTGGTGAAGTCTACTTTATCCTATTTATGTTTTTATGGATTGTGTGCTGTTGGTATTACGCTAGTAGCTCTTCCTATGCCAGGTCGCAAAGCTTCTCTTCTGTATTCTAAAAGATATATAGTCTTAGTTTTTACATTTTGAATTAAACTTTTCTATGGTATGGCATTGAATTTTGGTGGGGTGGGGCACCAATTTGTTAAAAAGATGAATCTTTACTGAATTGACTTTGTTTGAAACAATTACATGTTCAAATCTGCCAGAGTCTGTTGTTTGATATGGTTCTTTTTCCTCTGTTTATTTTGATGACTGAACCACCCTGTCCTAAGTACTGTATAGTTATGTCGTGAAATTGGGTTATGTTAATTCTGTGACTTGATACTCATTTTTTGAAGTTTTACTGTTCTACATTGTTGATACTATGTAGGAATTTTAAAATCAGCTTGTTAATTATTTACCACCCCCACACACAAACACAAAAGTCCTCCTGGGATTATTTCTTTGTTTCTTAATTTGGTATTGTACATGAAACCCAGAACCTTGCATTTGTCAGACAGGCACTTATGCAGTTGAACTATCTCCCTACCCCCAAAACTAAAATAATCATTTCTTTCTTTCTTTTTTTTTTTTTCCCCCCTTTCCAGGGAATCGAACTGAGGACCTTGTGCTTGTCAGGCAGGTTTTGTGTCACTGACCTATATATCCCCAGCCCTCTTGGGATTTTAGTTTGGATTGTTTTGTATCTGTGAATTAATTTGGGGAAATTAGCATCTTAAAATATTTTGTCTTTTAACACATGAACCAGCATCTCTCTCCATTTACCTGAGTGTTTTATTAAAGTTGTACTGTGATATTTTATAGTTATTAGTACCCTATATATTTGTTGTCAGATTTACCACAAGTATTTATTTCTATGCTACTTTAAATGATATGTTTTAAAACTTCAGTGTTTTGTTTTTCCTTTCTAGTTTATGCTGAATTTACTTACTTGTTCCAGGAGCTGATTTTGTAAATCTCATTAAGTTTTTTTCATGGACAGTCATTATCGTGTACATGAAGCCAGTATTACTTCTTTCTAATCTAGTTGCTATTTGTTTTCTTTCTTTCCTTGCTGATTGCACTAGTTTAGAATTTCAAAAAAAAGTATTGATTAGAAGTATTGAGACTGTACCCTTGGTTTGCCTCTCAGTTGAGGGGAGTGCATTCAGACTTTCATTAAGTATCTTAATTTCAAGAGTTTTTGTAGATGTCCTTCATCTGCTTGAGCAAGTTTTATATTGTTCACTGAGAGGTTTTTTACAGATTAAAAAAAAAAAAAAGTTGAATTTTATTCAGTGTTTTTTTCTTTTAGTGAGAGTTACATGGTTTTTCTTTTTAGTTTATATAGATGTTGAATTATATTGTTTTGAATTTTGGGATATTAAACCAACCCTACATTCCTGGAGTGAACTGGACTTGGTCACATGTACTTTTTATCTTTTACATTTTTGTTAGACATGATAGACTGGAAGTTTTGAGGGGTTATTTTTGTTTCTGAGACAGGGTCTTGCTATGCAGCTCAGGTTGGCTGTGAGCTCATTTATGTAATCCCCAGTCTGGTCTCCAACTCACAGAGATCCTCCAGTCTCAACCTCCCAAGTACTGGGATTAGGGGGGTACACCATCACACCTGGTTCTCGAGCTGATGTGTTGCGCCCAGGGTTCTAGGGGCAGGCATGTGGAGCAGGGCTCAAACTCAGTTCCTTGCACTTGCCATGTAGGTGTTTATGCCTCTGAGCTGTCTGTCCAACCCCTTGGTTCGCTTTTTTTTCAAGAAGTTTTATATGTTCATAAGAATATTTTTCTATAATGTTTTCTTTTGTAATATCTGTAATTTTGGCATCTGGTTAATGATAGGCTCATAACGTGAGCTGAGAAGTATATTTTTCTTTTTTAATTTTATGGTTTGGTTTGTATAGAATATATATTTTTTAATTTAATTGTTGAGAGAATTCAATGAAACCACGTAGGCCTGTTTGTTGAAAAAGTTTTAAAACTTTGAGTTCAGTTTCTTAATTGATAAGGGACTTTTAAGTCATTATTTTGTCATGGTTGAGCTTTATATCTTAAGTTGTTCAAGGAATTTGTCTACTTTATAATTATTGAATTGTACTCATAGAGTTCATAATATTTACTTTTTTAACTGAAAGCTCTAATCATGTCACTTCTCACACTCTTGAAATTGGTCATTTCTTTCAATATTTTTTTCCATTCTTTCCTCCCTCATCCCCCTTCCTTTGTCTCTAGTCTGATTGGGACATTCTAAGCAAGTGCTGTACCACTAAGCTATATCCTCAGCAGCTTGGATTTTATTTATTCATTTTGTCAATGACTGTTGTATTCCTTAAACAGCACTATAGGCTTGATGTTATTTTAGGTAGGGTGATTCCTGTTGTGAGTGTAAAAGATAGGCAAAAGCAATAAAATAAGTACAAGATAATATCAAATTTTAATCAATGCTTAGACAATAAAACAATAATCCTCAATCTTTTTGTATATTGGTAAGAGCTCATAAGATGGATAAAACACTTCAGCTTTACAAATAGATTTTATGCTGTTTATTTTGTAAAAGTTCATTTATTTTGCTTGTGTTTGATTTATTATTTATTTATTTATTTATTTACTTTTGGCAGAACCCAGGATTGAACTCAGGCCCTTGCGCTTGCCAGGCAAGCGCTTATTCTACCTTCCCCCCCCCCATAATTTTATTGAGAAACAAATAGCAATGAGACAGTTTCAAACCAAATTGGTAGGACAGTTTCAAAAATTAACATATACATTCTTCCTAGTGGTTAATTGCTGTACAAGATGCGGACATGATATCCTATTTACAAACACTATTACAACAAATCCCTCTATTCACTAAGAGAATGTAACTATATATCTATTCTAACCATTTTGAATACACAGATACAAAATGGACACTCATCTGTATCCCCTTTTTTTGTTAAGTTCTGTTATTTAAATATTATAGGTGTGTTAACTCAGCAAAATATTCTGGGGGCCAGGGAGGTGGCTCAGTGGAATAAGTGCTTCCCTGGCAAGCGCAAGGGGCTGAGTTCAATCCCCTGGTTCTGCCCCCCCAAAAAAAAAAAAATTCTAAGAGAGTACAGTAGTACATAATAGTATTGGAGCTTCCGCTTCACTGGCAGTGTCAGAAATTGTTGACCTGAGACCCCTACAGCTCTACACAACAGCATGGCTTTACTTCTTGTACTTTGTTTTTATACTTTTCTGCTGGATGGTTAAAACCAAGATAAAGCAAGACCTATGCAACAAGAGTTGTAGCTTTTGGGTCTGATAAGGTCAGTGAAATTCCCTCAGGATTTATCCTGAGATCCTATACCTCAGATTGTAGAACCTTTGTCAGTGTCAGCCATGTGGATGAGTCATGGCCATTGTTTGGCTAATGTGCTCTCTGTGAAAGCCTGAGAGAGTGTTTTCTCTCCATGTGATTCTCCTTAGGCACACTCTACATCATCGATCACTTTCCTCTTTGGCCCCATAATCTCCTTGATCAGAAAATTTGGGACCCTACTGAGTTACATGACGTTACAGTACAAGTTCTCATATGTCCTGAGTCTTAATTGACCTTGGAAGGCTAGAACCAAAATGTTGGCTTTCCTTGCAGCCCTCCTTTTTCTCTAATTCTGTGTCCCTTTTTTTTTTTTTTGCGCTTATTCTACTGAGCCATCTCCCCTGCCCTGCCTTAGAAAATTTAGTTCAAGTAAATGGACCTCACTTACATGTGCTTTTTATGTATTGTTATTTTTTATTTTTAAAATATATTTAATACAGGGTCTATGGGGTCTACAGGGTCTCACTATGTAGATTGGACTCATAGATTCTCCTGTTTTCAGCCTCTCGAATGCTGAGATTACAGGCATGTGCCACCATGCCCAGTCTCAAACTCTATCTTAGTGAGCAGGGGGTAGGGGTTTGGGGGTGGAGGGGCAGCACGGCCCACGGGCTCGAACCCCAGCTTCTTTGCTCTTCCTAAGCAGGCGCTTTAGTCCGCTGAGCTATCTATCTGGTTACATGTGCCTTAGAGGAGACACATTTCATAAGTTCACCTTGTATTGTTACAGTATTCTTTGGTGTGTTTTCTATTCTAAGTAACTATTATAAATACTGTGTGTCCATTCCTTTTTGTCTCTTATGTTTGGAGAATCGTTTGCTTTTTAATAGGGAAGTGACCTGTAGCGTGTGGTGCCTAGAACTTGTGCTTTGGTACTAAATTTATTGATTTGGAATATGATGCCAAGTTATTTCTTTAAACTTTGGCTCTTATCTCTCTGAGATGAAACAAAGCAAACATTTCAAAGCATCTTACTGAGATTTTAGTGGGACTGCTAAAAAGTATCTGGTGAACAAGATAGGATGAATGAAATGCATTCTTATAATTGCCAGTATTACTAATTTGAAATGTAGAAAGTCAACACTTTAAAAAAAAAAAAATGACAGCCCATTTGCTTTGACTTAGTAAGTGTAACAAAAATTGATAAGGGCTTTCATGTGTTCTCATCTTAGTCTTCGTTATGCTTTTTTTAAAATTTAATATGTTCTCATACAGAACATTTTCAGGAACATGATCTCTGTAGGATAAAGTTTTATATTGCTATAATATAAAATAATAGGTTTAGCAATATAAAATACAGCTTACAGAAATTTCCATCATTAACCTGGAAAAAACAAATTATAGGGTTGTGTATATTTTAAGTTAAAGTCCTGGTTCAATTCCCAGTACTACCAAAACAAACTAACGAAACTAAAAGACTTAAACCGCAGCCAGCCTAGTTCTTAAACACTTGATGAAATTTCATATAATCTTAAATTCATAGAAGTCATGACTTCATACACCTTGAATTTTCAGGTTGTTTTCTTGGCTTGTGTGGTTCTTCTGCATCACTGTCCTGAATTTGTGGGGCTATAGATGCATATCAGCAACACTCCCTTTAATGGTTTATGTTTGTTTTGAGGTAGAGTCTCCTTGTGTAGCTCATGCTGGCCTTGAACTCACTATGTTGTAACTCATAGTGGCCTGGAGCATATTTTCCTATATACAAGAAGGGAATTTGGTTAAAAATCCTTTTGAAGATAAATGTATGTTTCTGTTTATTTTGTGGGTAAATCCAGTTTATCTGTTAATTTTGAAATACTCTGTACTGTTTAACTTGGTGTACATCATGGGATTATAAGATATAATATGAAACCAAAACAAGTGAATTAGGCCTAAATTAAAAAAAAATTCTAAAATATATAAGATTTTCTTCTAATGACTTGTAACTAAAATTTTGTTTCACTTATTTTAAGAATTTCCATTTGTACATGTCTCAAGATATTCATTCTTATTTGAAAAAACATTTAACAGTTAATTATATCAAAGCATTCTTTTACGTAAGCTTAATTATTAATGTATTATTAATTTAGGAGTTTAAAATCCAATTTCTTTCTTTTTTTTTAATGTATTTGGTACAGGGTCTTACTATGCAGCTCGTACTCATAGTGATCTCCTGTTTTCAGCCTCCCCAGCACTGGGATTACAGGCGGGCACCACCATGGCTGGACCCGGTCCCTGTGCTTGACTATGCAGGCGCTTAGTCCTCTGAGCTATCTTACTGGCCCTTCACATTTGTTTTAAGTAAGAAATTAAACATTAGAAATACTGCTTTGATATTGTGATGTTATGAATAAATTCAAATAAACTTTAATAGTAAGTTTAAATAGCTGAACTGTTCAGAATGATTATAAAGGTTTCACATTGATTTTCAAGCAGTTGATTATAAATAATCATTGGTAATGAATATATCCTATTAAGTATTATGATAACACAGTATTACCGCATACATTCAGGATTTTCTAAGTGGTTCCTTGTCTTTATAATAAGGGAAATTTGAATTTTGGGGAAATCTTAATCTAAGTAATTCATTTTTATGTGCATATTTCATATGATTCTGTTGTAATTCTTTCTTAGAAATCATAGGTGATGACATATCTAACTGTTAATTACCTATTCATTTTGTAAATCTTTTAGATCTTTTTACTTTGTTGTAATTTTCATGTTTAGCTTATTTCCACATTTATACAAAAATTTCAGAGGGACCAAAAGAACTCAGAATCTATTTAATGGCTATTTTAGTAGCTGAAATTGTTTTTGAATTGTTACTTTTTCACTATACGATAGCTGAATTACTGTGTTAGACTTAGTTCACCAGTGAAAAATACATAACGACCAGTGTGTTGAAATTTTGTTGTTGCTGCTTTTTTATGAAGTCATTTCTGCTGAGGGAGATGGGTGGGCATGCAGATGCTTGGAGCTGTCCCCTCCCTGACCAGGTTGGTGGTGACTGACTTCAAGCTCATGGGAAGTTGTTTTGCTTACTTAGGATAAGTTGGTGGTCTTGGTCTCTTGAATTAAGAACCTGTGATGAAATTAGATTTCTTGCTGATCATCTTAGGCAAATAAAGACTGAGGATTGATTGGTAAAGAACCACTAACCTGTCCTCTCACCCCTGGGGTGTCAGCTCTGAAAAGGATTAAGGCCCGCTGGAGGGAATCTTGTACTGAAGCCGGCACTGCCCTTTCCCCTGCTCTTTCAGTTTAATAGAAAGTTTTTAGTTCCCATGACTATCAATCTGATGTTTTTCACAAGGACTAAATTCTTTCAAGAAAATTAAGATGTCATATTTGTAATAACCAACAAGATGTCATATTGTAATACCAACAATATTTTGTTGATATTTCATTTTGACAGAGCTTAAAATGATGTGGCCCAAAATATCCATCATTTTTCCAATGGATATTAATTTCTTTAACTTACGTTGAGTTTAGAGGTCAATATATGTATGTAAAATTCAAAGACAGGTTTTATATGGATAAGTTTGCTTGTCTGGTAAGTGACTTTTACAGATTGGTGGTGTTGAGTCTTACATTTCTTCAGAAATAGTTCTTTGACAGCTCTTTGGACACAAATTCTTAACTTTATTTCTTGATGACTGGAATTATAATGTGCTTTCTTTTTATTGAGGTTTAAAAGCTTTGAAATGGCTTTTATAAATGTAAGAATGTCATGTTTTTTACTATTTGCCAAATTGGTATTATATTTAATCTTGAAAATATATTTTGATTTTGTTAACTAAAAATAATTACAGCGTATTAAACATTCTTAGAAGTTAAAACTCTCTAAATTGAGTTTTTGTTGTTACTAACAAATAATTTGTGGCACAGTGGGTTTTTTTTTTTTTTTTTATCACTGCTAGAATCTATGCTTTTCGCCTTAGTGTGCTAGATATGTTCCACTCAGATCAAGGGTTCCTCTTTGGTTTTGTGTGTTCTCACCTGCTCTCCACTGTAAATCATTGAGATGTCAAGTGCAGTGATTAATTAAGCTGCACATGCAAGTTGTTTTTTTTTTTTTTTTTCACCTATCAAGCAGGAAAGAAGTCTGATAGGAAGAATTAGATGATACTCATTCACAGCTTTTATATACTTTCTCAAGTTTGTAGAAGTATTGTATATTTAGGTGCTATGTAAAAAATGGTACAGCAGAGTTTGTTTGGTATAAAGTTCTTAAATATTTGATACAAGTATTATAGAAAAGCCTATCATTAAACTCTTAGGGGCAAAGAATATACTCAGAATTCCTACATAAGCATTTTGAAATTTAGACTCATACTTCATAATTGTCTTTTATTCAAGTACTGGTATTGATTGAAGTTAGTTAAATACTTTTAAATTGATTGCATATATATTTGTGCTCATATGTATCATACCGAGATCCATTCTCATTAAAATATATTATGGGTTTAAATTTCTGATGGAATGATGGTGGCAACATTCTTTTCCTGCAGTAATAAATATTTGTAAAATATAGCATTAAGCTTTTGGGTCTTATTTTTATATAATGTGAAACAATGAACTTAGAAAGCTTGCTCTCCCCACCCTAGTTCTTTCATCCCTCCTTACCTCTTTTAAACTATCAGTAAAAGTAAAACCTCAAATTGTATAGTAATCTTAATCTATTATTAAAAGGCCCTAGAAAGGAAGATTACAAGGTAGATTCAGGTTTTGAATCGGTTTTACCATTGGTTTAGCAGCGGGTGGGCAGGCAGATGCCTGCTCATAGTAGAACCTATTGCCATTTTTCACCATTGATAGAGTAGCCTTTCAGAGTCAATGAGCTCTGTCAATGTGAGCTTGTCAAGGCTACAACTTCATAGACCTGAGAGGCGGTTTGAGAGGTCAGCCCTTTTCAGGTTCGCTGTGATGCAAATGAACTTTAATGCTTAAACAACTATTGGAATTTTTATGTCTGCTCCTTGTTCTTTTTTCTTCACAAAGTCATTGACGAGACATTCAGTGCTTTTTAAATTGGAAGTTGCATTGTGCTAAAGACCTAGTACAGATTTACGGAGGGCTGAAAGCAGTTAGATCATGTTCTTTTCATGGTGCGATTAGAATCAAATCGATTTCCCTACAGCCTTCAGCATTCAGATGGCAATTTTAACAAAGCTTGGGGGCTAGACAAGGGACAAAAACGACTGAACTGAATGTTAATTACACTCTGCAGCCTTATTTTCTTTTGATTTGGGGCTGACTGGCAACTAAATTAACAAAAAGTGTGACCATAACTGCTGCCCTATTTTCATTTAAAAGGAGAGCTGCCTCTAAAAGGCTATCTTTACAAAGAAACAAGTGAGGTCTGCTGATCATTGTTAACAAGGGCACTTTTTTCTTTAAAATTCTTGCCAAAAAGACTGTTCAGAAATAGTAATGTAATAAATTAGTCATTGGTGTGTTATTACCCTGAGAGGTAGTTGATTTTCTCATTTTTGTGGTATAAGTTTGGGAAATTAAAGCAGTAGTGGTAATTCATTGATAGCTGTGAATTATAATTGGTACCTAGGTGCCTTTGGTGTGTCTTTAATATGTTCAACATGCTGAAAGATAATATTGGAACTGCATTACAGTGATACTCTAAAGAAACATTAATATCTTATTATGTAACTTTTAGGCCTCAAAACCAGCTTGATCCTAACAATTTTTATGTAGCTCCTCGATTGGCATATAAATTTTCATATTTGATTAATACTTACAGTTGTACCAAATTAATAGCAGTAGATGCTTTGCGCCCTCTCAAGAGAGCTGCAGCTGCACCAAGTTGCAGTTGATCCTGTGGCAGCACTGTCAGTTCTGCACCTGCAGCTGTATCCATCTCATCCCAACACCTGGCACCGTGAATTATCCCCTCCTTTATTTATCCTTCCAAGCAAGAAACATTTCATGCTGTATAGTACATATTGCAGTAATCAAGAGAAGCAAATTTCTCAGTTGATTCCTAAGATAGTACTATTGGATTAAGAATTTGTTTTTTTCTATCAGATGTTACTTTTTGTGTTAATTTAAATAAAATTTTGGCTATTTAGGAAATCTATCTGGAATCTAATAAACTGGTTTTTCAATATGGGCACTATTTAAGCCTTAAAATTATTTTGATTTTTGAACTTTTAATTAGCTTTCATTTCTGGATTTACTCTAAAAGGAATTAGCATTTTTAAACTAATATTTAAGGTACGTTTTGTTTTAAAATACAGTATATTTGAAGGAATTTTCATTACTAAACATTGCAAATATATATTTCAAAAATAAGGATTTTAATTTATATCATTTGAAAAGTGCCATTAATCATTAATAAATTACTTTAATAGTCTTAAATCAGACGTCATAAGTTTGAAACAATTTTGAAAAGATGCATATGTTTAAAAACAAAGCCTATTCGTTTAAAAAGAGTACTGTTTCCGTTCAGGTTACCATTTAGTGCTAGAACGTTGAAGCATACAGACCACCCTATACTTAGTCACTGTCTTATGCTTCTCCCCTTTCACACAACAAGCAGCTGCAAAACAGTTTTTCTAAAACCAGTCAAGAGTAAACTTTTTCCTCATTTGTCTTCCAGACACGAAGATCGATTGAGAAGTTATTAGAATGGGAAAACAATAGGTTATACCACAAGGTGAGTACCACAGGGAGCAGCTTCGTACTGTTGGGGTCTGAATTGCACAGTATGGAAACAGATGCTTTTGTTGAAGTAAAAATATGAAAGGTGGACAAATGGGTTAGTCTGTGTGCTGCAGTGAAATAGAGCTCATTTTTCTTCTTTTACTCTCCTACTTGTCTAGCTGTGCTTGCACTGGAGACTGAGCAAAAGGAAATGTGAAACGAATAACATGATGGAATATGTAAGTTAAAGGGCTGTTTTGTGAGTTTCTCTATTAAATGATCATTTATTTTGCTTCTGATCTTATTCTTTCCATGATTATTAATCAGCAAAGGTGTCAGGAGCTTAATCTCCTGAGTGCAAGGATTTTCTACGGTTCACAGATGCATGGGTTTCATGTGCAAGACTGATTTATAAAGTTATGAATGACTTGAAAACAAGGCTTCACTGTTTTCTGAAAAATAATAAATTAATTGCCAAGATAAAATAGGCTGAACATGTGTTGATGGAGTGTGAAATTTTAGATGCTGTATAAAGAATAACCACAACTTTGGTTACGCAGCAAGTCAGATATGGCTTTTTTATATAATGCTAATCAAGTTTCCAAGTATGGAAGAAAACCTTTCAGCCAAGCCACTGGAGCTTAAGAAACCTTTAGCCTTCGGAGACTTTAACTGCCTGTATACCTTAGTGGCCTTTAGAAAATTTTTCAATGTATTATTAGAATATGGCTTTGTGAAAATTATCTTAAATAGAAGAGGACACACTGGCTGTCAGGGTTTATATTTAATTTTGCATGTATATACGATCAATTTTAGAACTTAAATTTACAGATTCTCTGATTTACTTTGAACAATTGACCTTTTGAGAAGTTGAGGATACTGTAGAAAATTATGAATTTTTATTTATTCTCCTTGAACTTGAGTATTTTAAATGCAGAAAGGTTGCTACATTAAAAAACTTAAAGGAGAGTTAATTATTGAAAATTAAAAACAGCTTTTGTGAAGTACCTGTTGTATTTTTTATGTACTTTGTCTATTCTTTGAAACAGTATAACCACTATAGATTGTATGTGTGTTTAGAAGATTGATGAAAAGTGATTAAATAGTTGAAAATTATCATAAAATCGTTTTTTTCCATTAGCATTTTCTGGTTCTTTCATTATTATCCAGTTAAATGTCACTTTTAGCTTTGAACCTAAAATATATTTTTCAAGTGTTTCCTTATAAACTAGCACTACTGAGTGAACCCACTAATGTAGATCTTACCTTTATTATACCGAAAGTTACTTTATGATGATGAGAAATGTACTTAGTAATGCTTCATAATTATTTTTTTTCATAATTTTTTAAAAAGCACATTCAAGTAACATGTTTTCAGAAAAACGTTGAAATATGTGAAACTGAAAATATCAGTCTTATATTTTGATGGTGGAGGGCTTATGTATGTATTTTGGAGGGAAGGATAAATAAATTTAAAGGTTCTTTTGAAAAATCATTTGCAGCATTTTAACCTAAACATTAAACCTAAAACTGAGGTTTTGGTTATTTTTGGAAATTTCAAAACTTTGGGAAGAAAAACAGTAGAGACTTACCTACCATGTACAAGATTCAGGGTTCAGTCTTAACTACTACAAAAATAGAAAAGTTATTCCTGATACTGTGATTTACAAGTAGAGCTATATGAATGTCATTCATTCATGAAATATACTTACTATTTTTTAAATAAAATATACTTACTGTTTTTCTGGCCTTTTGTTAACTAAAAATAATTTAATAACCTTCTAAACAAAGATGCTTAGTTTATAAAAGTTTCCTTTAATATACCTTCAGTTTTTATGTAATTAAGCACTTCCAAAGCCATTGTTTTTTTTTTCATATCGCCATAAAAAGTTCTCCAGAAGTAAAACAAAAAATATTTTGACATGACAAAAATTTCTAGATTTTTATCAGTGTGTATTTGTGGTTCTTGAAAGTAGAAGTAATAGCTTTATAAATTCCCTAAAAATGATTTTTAAAAGTTAAAATAGCATATATCTAGTAAGAAGATTAATCCTAATATATTGAATTTAAGCCTTTTTACCATGTATCATGCTTTGCCCTTAACTGTTCTGCAGTTTGTAGAAATACCATGTTGGTTAAAGAAAAATAATTTTCTTCTTGATCATGTTTTGAGTATTGGAGATAATGTAGAAAAATACTAACTTGATACTAACTTTTCTTTGTGTAGATAAACTAGAGAGGTACAATAGAGAAGAAGCAAGGCAGTGTAGCCAGTTACTATAACTTGTGAAGGAAAAGAGCTTATAGAGTGATCCTTAAAACTAGAACATGTCTATAATCCTAACTATTCCAGAGGCCAAAGCAGGATTCCAAGTTAGAGGCCAGCTTGGGTGGGCAATTTAATGAGGTTCTGTCTTTTTTTAAGAAGTGAGGTAGCTGTGCTAGAGCACCTGCCTATTATGATGAGATCTTAGGTTCAATCTTTAGTACTGAAGAAGAAAAAGAATAACAATTTAAATATAGAAAAACTTAGCCTGTATTTTAAATTACGTAGAATATACTGTAAAATGTGATGCTCACCCATTCTCAGGGACTGAAATTCTTAGGACCAGTAGATTGAGGACAGGTTTAAAAAACACAAGTATTTATGAAATGTTAACTTATAAGTAGTATAAATATTTAATCAACATGTTTTAGAAGTCTAGAGAATCTTGTCATCTAATCCAGTTTCCTGTTTTATAGGTAAGGAACCTGAGAAACAGGAAAATTTAGCTCAAATGAAGAAACTATGTAGAAGAAAATATTTTTAACAGGGAGCTAGTACATATCTTATGTGCAAATTATAGGTGAGGAGAGTGGTAAAGGTAATGATAGGGTTTAGTACAAGATGACTGGAATAGAACTGAAATATTTTTGTTAAGATAACTTTATCGAAGCAGATAAAAAAATGATAGAAATCAAGAGCAGAAATGAAGGTTCCTGGCTTAGACAGCTAACTTTTAGATTTGTTCAAATCTTGAGGTCATGTTAAGAAATGTTATCGGGGGGAGGGGGGAGAAATTTGTCAAAGTTGGAAATTGTTCAAATCAAATGATTTTTGTTACTGTTTGCTCATTTGTTATTTTTTGTTTAAGATAGAGTCTCATTAGATAGCTCAGGATTTGAACTCACTATGTGGCCTAGGCTGGCTTTAAAATGTCTTCCTGCCTCAACTACCTGAGGTGGGGCCTTACAGGAATGTACCACCACGTCCACCACTTCTATCAAATAATTCTTTGACTAGCATTTATTCTAAACTAGAGTTGGAGCAGAGGGAAGAGTGGTAGTTCAGGACAGATCAAGTTTGGAATAGCTTTGCTGAACTTGTGTATTTTTGTGTCACTATTCTTTATTTACTTTTGTTTCCTGTTAAAAGTTCCTTTGGAACGAAGTTTAATGAATTTTGTTAATCCCATACAAGAAGGACTTCAAAAAAATAAGATTAGTGATCTTTATGTACGTCTTGTTATATGTCCTGGTGTGAACAAAATTAGAGCCTCTGTAGAATTTAGTTCCCTTGAGAGAGGGTTGACAAGAGCAAAGCGTGAAGAGAAGTATTGCGTTCATTCCTGGCAAGGCTTTGGTAGAAAGTCATTTATTTAAATACTGACTCTGAAATCTGTAAGGCTACAAGTAATGAGATCATTAGTATTCTTATCAGTAAAATGAAGATGATAATACTTATCTATAAGGATCAAGTAGCCTCCTCTAGTATGAGACACCTGTATGCATTTAGTTTTCTCATACATGAGTGCCCTGTGTTGTCCAGCTCTTTTACCTTCTCAAACTTTGTTTTACCTGTCATCTACTTCCTAGAACTAGAGAATTTTATGTGTTTGGTAAAAGTCCAGAAATTTAAAAAGAAAATTCTCAGTGATAAAATTTTGGGTTATCAGATAAAGGTCTGGTTTAGGTATGCAAATGTGTAGTTGTGAAATATGAATGGATTTTCAGAAAAAGCTATGATACAGTATAACTGAAGTTTTAAGGTAAAAACTTGTTTAAATTTTTAAAATTGTTTTCTTCTCCTTTTGCAGGTCATCCTCATAGAATTTTTACCAAAGACACCGATTTTTCGACCAGATTAGCATTTCCTTTATTTATAGAGACTTTCCAAGTATGTTGTCTTTCCAATGGTGCCTTGCTTGGTGCTCTCCTGGTGGTGACATAACATTGGTTCTACAGAATCATGTGGTGTTTTCGTTTTTTAAATAAGTGCATGTTCTATGTGTGCATATTTGTCAAACTTTGCAAGTTATTTCATACAGATGTTTAATACTTAAGTTATTGTGCTCTTTTCTGTTATGTATTCTGATATTCAAGAATTACTTTTTTTGTATTCTCAAAAAAATACATTTGAACTTAGCATAAAAAGTGGCCAGCCTTTTTTATTTTATCACCAAGGTACATACAGCCCTTTATTTATAAATTCCTTAATATAGAAGAACACCTTCATACAGCTCTACTTACCTATCTTAACAAACATATTCTTCGTATTATTTTTCTTCTCTTTAATAATTATTTTAAAATAATTTTTCTTTAATAGCCTTTGGAACCCAACATGCCCCTTCTCATACAATTCCTAATGCTTCGTTTACAGCAGATACATCTATTAACATAAAGATCTATCAAAAATTTAAAAAATATTTCTGCCTTTGAAGGTAGTAAGGCAGGATTATTTTTTTAGACTAGATACATCAGTGAATGGTATGCATGCATCTAATGGTTACTAGATCTCAGGATCACAAAATATAGTAGCATTACAATCTGTATATTTTTTATCAAGGTGATATTAATAATGGCCTTACTTGGGTTATTTTTATTGTTCATCACATCTCACATACAGAAGTATAGAAGTAACTTCTTTTAAAAATTTCTGAGAAAAATATCTCTCCCAATCTAACACAGTTGTAGATGAAAGTTTCTAAAAGATTTTGAAAAGAAAGAAAAATTCTAGCATTAAAAGTAAGCTGGGGGCCCGGGAGATGGCTCAGTAGAATAAGCGCTTCCCTGGCAAGCACAAGGATCTGAGTTCAATCCCTGGTTCCGCCAAAAAAAAAAAAAAAAGCTGGTATTCAGTATCCCACTGATACTTAGAATGATTATTCCTAAGAAATAGAGGACATATTTATTACTATTTTTATCCACCTATTCACTTTCAGTCAGTTCATATATACTTCTTTGAGAGTAACATATGAATTTGAGTCAGATTAGCTTATTGCTTTTAAATATATATGTACACTTATACATGTGCACATACATATTTTTTTCTCCTTTTGGTTGTACATATCTCCATGAATTTTTAAACTTTTAAAAATTTCTGAATGACCTCTGTACATTTTTGTTTTTATAAACCTGCAGTTATACAAGTTTTAATGTGTGTCAAGAACTTGTTCCATGCAACTGTGGTATCGAGCAATAATGTGAATAACTTTTGAAATTATATAAACTGTGCTTAATAATTTGTATTAAGAATTGGTACCACTATACAATATCTTTTTTCCTTGTATTAAATCTTTTAAATACCAGTTTCATTAGTTCATGTAAATGTATTTTTTTAAATAATATTTCTTTGTACTTCTGCAAAGTACTGTACTTCTATATAAATTTGAATAGTTAAATGCCATTATCATAAGCCCTATATCCTAATGTCATGTATCAGACATTAGGAACTATCTTAAAATTAGGATTTAAAAAATAATTTTTGTCTGAGAATTACTTATTTTCATTGTCCCCCCTCCCCCAGTTAACATGAATTTGTAGAACACTTTCTCTGAAGAACACAAAGTTCAAAGGATTTAAGTACTTCTCAGTTTTGTTTAGCTTACGTCAGGGTGTGTCTTACTATCTTGTCTCACAGTGTAGCCTAGGCTGGCTTTGAACTCTCAGTAATCCTCCTGCCTCAGCCTCCTAAGTGCTGGGATTATAGTTGTACACCACCATGCCCAGCCTAAAGTAGTACAATTAAAAAAATAATGCTATTCAGAAACTCCAGTATTCTTCTATGGTTTCAGGGTGAAAAGTACTGTATCTTCACATGTAACTAGATCTGCCTCTGGATTCAAAAAGAATAGAAAACTATAATGAGTATGTAGGCTGTAACACAGTGTTTCTGTATAAAGTTGTATAAGCCCATGGTCCTGATCAGCTTTGCAAGAACTTACTGGACATAATTTTTTCTGTTAGCCTGTGATAATTTCCAAAATTAATATGTTCCTTTAATAATATTTTAACATACTTCTCATAGTTGGTATTGATACAGGATTTTGAAAAGCTTTTCTGATGTTGAAAGGTATCAGTTCCACTCATACCCTGCCAGTGTATCCATAGAAAGGAACCATGAATATTTAATCTGTGGCATTGCATAAGCCAGTTATACCTGGTACAGTTAGGATTTTATGCTTGAGTTTTCATCAATAGCCTCCATTGTGTTTACAGTACCTTGAATCATGAATTGAAATTCTTATGTTACTGAAAAGTAAAAGTGTCAGAGAATCCCATGTCCTCCGAGCATCAGTCCAAGGAAATATTTAAAATTGATTATGCTTTGGAGTGTATTCTGTAATACAGGCCATGAATCATAGGTGCTTTTTAAACTGGCCAAGAAAAAATAATTGTCAGAAAATCTAACGTATTAGATGCAGCGACCAGGGTTCAATCCCTGGGATTCTGTGCCGGCCCTGCCCCCGGGGCACACTGAGATGTTGATTGAGAGTGGATGTGGTGGCGTGCGCTTCTGTAATCCCAGCTCTCGGGAGGCTGAACACAGGTGGATCACTTGGGGAGCCTGATCTACATGCTGAGACCCTGTAGGCCCTGTACTAAATTAAAAAAGAAAAAGAAAATCTAATGTATAGCTCTTATATAGGCTAAGCGAATAACTTTTGATCTCTTTTTATACATTACCAGCATTTTACAGGTAGTTACCATTCCTGTTTAGAAACATTCTTTTCTAAAGTAGTAGACTTTGCAGTCTGCCCCCCTCCCCACCCATGACTTTGTATGCCTGGGTTGAAATAGATATTCAAAAAAGCCAAACAGCTTTAGTACAACTGATGTGAAACATTTGGCTTCTGAGATAGATACTACCCTTTCCTTGCACGGTGGTTGCTTACCTGTCTAAAATGATCATCACATGCTTTATTAAGACTCTCCAACAACTAGCTATTAGTCATTTAAAATAGGAACACATAATTGTGGTCTAAAATCCACAAAACAGATTTAACAAAACCTTGAATATTAGTAAATAATTAGCTTACTAGAAAAACTGACTTTTATTGAATAATTTTAAACCAAGAAGAACCACAATTTCCCCAGGGTTGTATTTTCAGTGTTATTCATATAGAGTTTCTGTGTGTTTTTTTGTTGTTGTTGTTCGTTTTGTTTTTCTTTACTAGACATAAGTCAGCAATAGAAGACTTTGGCAACATTCCTTTTCAGTTGTTGGTTGTAAAATTACATTAAAAAATATAGTTGGGCCCCACTTGCATGAGTTCTAATGTTACTATTTTTATTAATGTGTAGTCTTCTTTCAACAGTCTTGGTGTCTGACTTCAGAGGTACACCAATTAGCTACATGCCAGATGTTTTGTTAATATTTGCAGTGAGTCAGAGGTATTAAATGCAGTGTGTTTAGAACTGCCTTTGAATTCCAGCATGTAGTCCTGGACCCTGTTTCTTCCTGTCATGGATCTGCCTTTGGCTTTTGGATGACCCGTCTTCACCCAAACCTGGGCATAGTTCTGCTGCCTTTGTGTCTTCTTCCTCGCAGCTCCCCGTGAGAACCCTAGGTCTCCTGCTAGGTATTTATAAGGCCAGCTAACGTGAGTCACACTCAGTGGTGACAGCTGACACCCTCAGCTCTGCAAACATGGTACTTGCGTTTACAGAGGTGTTCAACTGGCAAGGTGTACAGGGGATGTTTTTCTTCTTAACAGATTCTATCTGTCTGGACTTTATAGAAAAGGAGTAGTAAGATGCACCATTTATGAACGAAGCTGATTTGTGTCTTACTTTTGGGGAGCATGGAACAAATCAATCCTATACCAAACTGTTACCTCACAGCAGTTTATTTTAAACATTTAACCCATGATAAAATCAGATTTCTAACTTTTTCACATATATAGCCAAATTCATGTTGGTTTTGGAACATACCTTTTATAGAAGTTGAAATTTGAAGGGCATCTATAAATCTTGAGTTATGTCATCTGCACATGTACAAGATTTTTAGATAGCAGCTTACGGAAAGCCTGGTAATCATATTGGGGGCCTGCCTCTTAGCTCAGTTCTTTAAGTGGCTGCTTCAACAAAGCAGTCAGGCTTAGGTTGCTGTGGTTCGATCCCCCAGAACTCAAGCCAGCCAAACCTGCCCTGAAGGCATTCTGAGCCAGCCAGAAAAAAAAAAAAAAATAATGTTCATATTAACCGTAATGCATGCTTGTTTTTTCTTTTATTTATTTTTTAAAGTTTTTTTTTTTTTTGTATGTGTGTATATATTAGGGAAAGGTCTGCAGGGTGTTCAGGGTCTCACTACGAGATCAGACTCATAGTGATCCACCTGTTTACAGCCTCCCAAGAGCTGGGATTACAGGCCTGCACCACCACGCCCAGTCTCAGTTGCCATCTCAATGTGTCCTGGGTGTGGGGCCGGCTCAGTGGGCCCTGGGATTGAACTCCCGGCCCCTGAGCCTGCTTGCAGATGCTTTAATCTGCTGAGCTATTTGGCTGGCTCTTCAGCTATTTGGCCATTACTGCTTGTTTCTCTACAAAGGATCAGTATTTTTCTCTACAGATGGCATATGGGCCAACAGAATATTGTGTCATTTTAACTTGGTAATATTGAAAAGAAGATGGGGGCCAGGGAGATGGCTCAGTAGTATAAGTGCTTCCCTGGCAAGTGAAAGGGTCTGAGTTCAAGTCCTGGTTCCACAAAAGAAAGAAAAGAGAAAATGGGGTGCTAATGCTTTTTGGGAACTCATTTCTGATATACTGCACTATCATCAAATTACTTGGTCTTTGATTTTCTTTTCTTTTTTCTTTTTCTTTTTTGTTTTTGCAGAACCAGGGATTGAACTCAGACCGCTGTGCTTGCCAGGGAAGCACTTATTCCACTGAGCCATCTCCCCGGCCTGTCTTTGATTTTATTTTCAGTTCCAAAATAGGAAGATGTGAGCTGGGGAGATGGCTCAGTGGAATAAGCGCTTCCCTGGCAAGCTCAAGGGCCTGAGTTCAATCCTCACTTAAAAAAAAAAAAAAAAAAGGTAGATGCTATGCCTACATCATGGCAAGAATCTGGAACAGTGGTTTTAATAGTTTTTCCTGTTGTTTATTCAGGCCAAATAAAACTAAGCACCTAGATGGTTAATAGTAATGGTCGAGGGCCAGGGAGATGGCTCAGTAGAATAAGTGCTTCCCTGGCAAGCTCAAGGGCCTGAGTTCAATCCCTGGTTCCGCAAAAAAAAAAAAAAAAAGAAAAGATGTTTTCGTGCTCGCTTCACCAGCACATATACTAAAATTGGAATGATACAGAGAAAATTAGCATGGCCTCTGTGCAAGAATGATACATAAATTTGTGAAGCATTCCATATTTTAAAAAAATAGCAGTGGTCGAGCTTCTTGAGTTACTTTCAGTGTCAGCACAAACCTGAGTTATAGTCAGATTTTACATTTAAATTAAGGAGGTTGGCAACTCTAAATATAATGGCCTTGTAAGTTTAAACATTCGGGAACATTAAGTATAGTACTCAAACATTCCTTTCTTATTACTTTGATTTTTTTGAGATAGGGTCTTACTTTGTAGTCCAGGCTAGCCAAGAACTCCTGGCTACAACCCTTCCCCAGGGTTGTATTTTCAATGTTATTCATATAGAGTTTCTGGTTTGTTTTTTGTTTGTTTGTTTTGTTTTTTTCTTTATATTACTAGACATAAGTGAGCAATAGAAGACTTTGGCAACATTCCTTTTCAGTTGTTGGTTGTAAAATTCCTAAGTGCTAGGGTCGTAGGCCTGTGCCACCACACATAGTTGAAAAGTTGCTTTCCAGTAAAACATTTTAAAATACAAATCTGAAGTACTTCAACAAATTTATGCCTTCCCTTTTTGACATTACTTCTACTTTATAAATATATAGTGCTCATAATTTGTGTATCACTGCTGTTTTCTCTTTATGAAAAGTAAACAGTATTTGCTTCCCAAACTTTTTTTTTTTTTTTTTTTTTTGGCAGAACCAGAGATTGAACTCAGACCCTTGCGCTTGCCAAGCAAGTGCTTATTCTACTGAGCCATCTCCCCCGCTTCCCAAACTTTTTAACAGAAATATGTCAATAAGCTAACTACACAGGGCATTCTTAATTTTTGGCAAATAAACTATTGCAACTTTGCTGTTTCTTTTAGAGAAACTACCAACCTTCCAGAGAAGATAATTGATCATAATTGTTTCTGTTCTCATACGAAGTTCAGTATTGAGGATTGAACTCCCTGGAACTTTCTCTCTGAACTATATTCCCAGTGCTTTTCACACATACTAATGCACATGCCCTTTTTGTTTGTTTGGTTTTTTTGTTTTGTTTTTTTGAGATAGGGTTTCACTAATTTGCCTGGACTGGGCTTGCATTTGTGATCTTTCTGCTTTAGTATCCTAGAGTACTTGGATTATAGGCACAGTGTTACTGTGCCTAGCTTTGGTTCTTAATTTAGTAAAACTACAAATTTGAGTTTTTCTTTGAATTTGAATTCATTTCTGCCTGCTGGGCTGGCCCCACCCCTGGGGCAAGGGGCACGCTAAGACATTTGAGACTGGGCATGGTGGCATGCCCCAGTAATCCCAGCTCTTGGGAGGCTATAAACAGGCGGATTACTACAAGTCTGATCTAATAGTGAGACCCTTCCCTAAAATACAAAAAAAAAAAAAAAAAAAAGAATTCATTTCTGATATGTTAAGTACTATATAAATTTAAAATCTGGAAGTCTGTTGCATTAAAGAGCTTCTACTAGTGGCATTTTTTTTTTTTGAAGAAATTAAAACTTTTTTATTTATGTTTAACTAGTGGCATTTTAATATTAACCTATTTTGTTATGAAATCTTTGTAAACAGGAGTTTGTCTTCACTGACATTATCAAAGCCCTTTTTATATTTTGTTTCTTTTTACAGTTGTTGAATCAGCTTATTGCCCTCCCTGAAGAGATAGCTGTTGTAAGAGTTAGTGTTGGCAGGTGCTAGAAGCAAGACAGACAGCACTGGAACGCAAGATGCTGAAATCTGCAGGCTGAGAGAAATCATTGCATTGTGAACCTCCAGTGCCTACAGAGGGGAAAAAGAGTGCTGTGGTCAGGAATTGTGTCCAGCTTTATGCTTGCTTTTACGTACTTATTACAGTGAAGATAATTGTTTTAAAAAAATACTATTCTGCTGGGTCTGGTGTCACATGCCTGTAATCCTAGCACTTGGGAGACTGAGACACTGAGAGTTTAAGGTCAGCCTGAGCTACACAGAGTGTGCAGGTCAGTTTAAACTACATAGTGAGACCCTGACTGAAAAAAATCAAGAAATAGGGCCAGGTAGATAGCTCAGTGGATTAAAGTGCTTGCTTAGGCAGACACAAGGACTGGAATTCGATCTCCTGTGGCAGTGCTGGCCCCGCCCCTGGGGCACACTGAGACAGACAGGGTGTGGTGTCATACACCTGTAATCCTAGCACTTAGGAGGCTGAAAACAGGAGAATCACTACAAGTCCTGATCTGTGTAGCGAGACCCTGTAGACCCTGTACTAAATACATTAAAAAAATTTTAAAAATAAAGAAATTAAAAAATAAAAAATAATGTTCTGGGTAGAATTTTGTTTTACTATCATATCCTTTAAGAAAGTAGCAGAAAGGTACCTTGGAGGAGATATATCTCCATTTATCTTAGATATAGCTTTAAAAAAGATAGGAATTTGTGTAGTGTACTTAAATAAGCAGAATACTTTTCAAATAATCAAATTTCTAATAAGTAATTAGTTAATACAAAACCAAGAAGAGGTCCCTTTTAGCTGTGCTTTCACATAATTCTAATAGTCAAGTGAGTCTAGTAACATTAAAAATAAAATGAAAATAACTTTGTAAAATACAAAGTTGAACTTAAAAGATGTATTATTGCTTTCATTCACAAATTAAAATCATTGCCAAACATGGTCTAGTTAAAATGGATTATTTTGTTAAGTAAAAATCTGTTGAAATATAGAGAAAGATTAAAGTAGACTTGGAGGGCTTCACTTTTGGGCCCTTGTTGGTTATAGTGCATTTAGTTCATAAAATTCAGGTTCCATTGACTGGCATTTTCTAATGAATAATTGGGGACCTAATATGAGAAAGGAGACATTTTTAAAAACCTCTTTGTTAATTTATGTAGCATATTAAATGAAGTCCCAAGTCATTTTACATGCAGTTGTAAAAGTGAGGCTGACCAGGCTCTATGGAGCATGCTTGTAATCCTGTCTACTGGGGATTTGAGGCCAGCCTGGGTAATTTAGCAAGATCTGTCTCAAAGTTAGTTGAAAGAAAAGCAGGCAGGTGAGCTGGGGATATAGCTCTCTCATTGTCTGGATTCTCAAACTTAGAAGTCTCATCACTTTAAAGGAAATTGACCAAATTAATAATGTCTGTTGAAATGACTGAATTTGAGTACACAACAAACACCTTCAGAAACATGACCTACACAGATATCTGGCAAGAAATACACTGATAGAATTATTACTTTAGGAACTGTATACAGTGGATTTAAAGACCTTTTTTTGTGTGTTCTTGGCCTTAGATTTGGGAAAAAAGAGTAGGGAAAAGATGGGGTAGAGCTCTGTTGGAGAGCACTTTCCAAATAGGCGTGAGGATCTGGATTCATTTCCACACTGTATGAGGGAGAAAAAGTTAAATTTATGAAGCAGCCCTTTCTCCAGAAATTTCTTTCAGTTATCCCGCATTTTTTTAAAAAACCAGCATTTAAATAGGATTATTAGCCTGTTTAGGTTTTCAGGTAGAGGCAGATAAAATTCTGGTCACTACTTTAAATATATATATTTACTATATTCTACAGATTACCTTCTTACACAAACTTCAGTTTCTTTGACCTAGATTCAAGTGTAAACCTTTATAAAACAGCTCTGTATTATATGGAAAAGATAAATGAACATGTGCATAATTACATGTAGATATAATTCTAAAACATGACTCAGTTCACCGAGACATCTCTTCAGTAGGCAATGAGGCAATAAGGATGTTTTTGCCTCAGTCATCTGGATTGCTTTGTCAAAATGCAAATGTTAATTCTGTGTGTGTGTGTGTGTGTGTGTGTGTGTGTGTGTGTGTGTGTGTGTGCTACATAAGACATTTACAAACTAAAGGGTTTTGAGGATTAATTTTTTTATATTTCCTCAAATCATGTCAATATTATTTTTAAAGAGAATGCTTATTTGATGAATTTCCACTCCTTCATGAAGTTTTTCATTCTAACAGATTGTGAATATCCTCAGAAATGTGTTAAATTTCTTTTTTCACAAATGGCAACTCCCATCAAAAAGGCCCAACTGCTTATGGTAGTTGCTATCTTAGAATCCACTGCAGAAAGCCTAAAAACCCGACCTTTTGTACCTACAGTGTTATATATTGTTAGGTAGCCATTCCATTTTCTTCTCATTGTGTATGAGATGAATATTTCTTGAAACTTTTTGTTTGCTTTGCTAAAGAAATCAACCAAGGGAAAAACCCTCAAAAAACAAAACAAACAAAAAACACCCTGTAACTCATGTGAAGCATGCAGGGTGTTGTAATTTCAGTTTGCAAAGCGGTGTGATACAATGTTGCTGAGCCAAAAGCACACGATAGATTTAATGTAGCCAATTGTGTACTTTTGAAAAAAAGAGTAACTGTTCCTGTGAGTTAATTTTGGATTTTTAAAAAATCTCTCTTTTCGGCTTTGTGCTGGATTCTTCCAGACAAATGCGTATTCCATGTGGGCCACTGTTCTGCTAAATGCTCTCAGTTCTCCTTTTGCAATCAAGATTATGTTGCTAAGGAGATTTTGCTTTTATTGGTGCCATTGATTTGTGTTAATACGTTTTGAATACCTCTCGGTATTCTTCCGTAGACAAGGCCAAAAGAAAAACTTCCCCGAGTTTCCCAATTTACATTACAAATGGAGCGGTGGTGTAATGAAGCCGATATAAAGTGGGCAGTTGAAAGGGAACTAAAGAAGGGCACTCAAGTGAGAAATGAAGAAATGTGCCAGTGCAGTCTGGGGGCCGCCCTTAGTCCAGCTGCAGGAACTGGCTGCAGCAGAGGTAGAGGGAGTGAGCACCTCCCACCACAGAGACCACCCAGTCCTGGGTGCCAGGGCTCCTGCACCAAAGACACCTTGCCTACCAACCCACCGCTGGAGGGCCATTTAAAAAGAGGCACTCTGCTAAAGGGGCAAGAGATGATTCTCTTTCCTCTTTTAGGATGTTTTCAGAACATGACCTAGGCCAAATTTCAGATGCCTTCTGACTGGAGGCTGATTGGTAAAGAAGTTCTGTAGATGAACCAGTTCTTGTTCTGAGGACTACGATATTCCGGTGTAGTTGACAGAATTTTTTTTTTTTTTTTTTTTTTGGCGGTACCAGGGGTTGAACTTAGGACCTTGCACTTGCCAGGCAAATGCTTATTCCACTGAACTATCTCCCCAACCCTCGGCAGAACTTTTGGGTGAGAAGAATGTTAACTAGATCACATTAGTTTCATTTGTGTGCTCAATTCCAAAGACTCTCTGGTCTTACTGTAAAGCTCAAATATTCTAAGTAGGGGAGTCTACCTAGACTGGCTGGTGTCAACCAGTGCAGCACATGAGGTGGCATAGTCATACCCTAGTGCTTGCATGGTTCAAACAACATAGTGTGACCAGTTTCTTTTTAAATAAAAACAAAATACTGGAGATAGCGACAGTTGCCTGCAGTTCTAGTACTAGAGGTAGCAACCTCAGTAGTCTGAAGTGGTAGGATCACTTGAACCCAGTAGAGTCATTAATTACTTTAACAAACAACTGTAAATTGTTGGCTGTTTAATACCAGATGATTTGGGCAAAATAAATACATTGGAGACATTCTGCTATCATTGTGGGTATGAAATCTATAAAAATATATGAGAAAGTTTGTTTTAATTTTTATATTAACTGAAGCATTTCAGTAGAGATAATTTTTCCCCCTAAAAGATGCTTCTCAATCACTGTGCTTCAAAAGGATGAAATCCTAATTTCCAAGACAAATGTGATTATTTTTGTCATATCACAAATTCTTATTTACTTGTACAGTACTTCTGGGATTTTTTTTCCCTGTGTAATATTTTTTAAAGTTTTTAAAATTAACTCCAACCTAAAGACTAAAATTAGAAAAAGTAAGTATTTGTATTTTCAACCCAGTGGTTTTGGTTGTATTTCTCAGTGGAGTGTATATTAATGGTAACATTCTTCCTTTGAGCAATGCCAAAGTTAGGAACTCTGAATGGAAAAAGCTAAGAATTGATTATAGGTAATAAGACATCATTTTGTATCTGAGAGCTTTATTTTAGAAAATTTTAGAATTCATGTGTTGAACCTGACTCCTTATTTTGAGTTATTTTTCAGTGATTTTAAAACTGAATTGATACAGTTGTACATATTCATGGGGAGCAGCATGATTTTGTACCCTCGTGCATAGCATTCATTGACCAGAGTAAATAACCACCTCAAGCATTTGTCATTTGTTGAATGAGGGCGTTAGTCCAAGGATAGAGTGCTTGCCTGGCGTGTATAGGGCCTTGGGTTTGATCCACAGCAACACACACACACACACATACACACACACACACATACACAAGCAAGAAACAGTTACTTCTTCACATTAGAAGCCTTCAAAATCCTCTTCTGCTTATTTGGAATATACAGTGGATATTGTTAACTACTATCACCCTATTTTCTGAAGGAGCACTGTAACTTAATCCTGTTATTTTTATACTTGTTAACAACTCTTTTGTACCCCCTTCCAGACCTTCTAACATATGATAACCATTGGTACTCTTTGAGGATTACTTCATTAGCTTCTGCATATTATATTTTTATTTCTTTGTCCAGCATATTTTACTTAACAGACCCTTCTAGCTCATCCATGTTGCTACAAAAGATAGAATTTCTTTTTTTATTAATTTAATTTTTTTAAATTTTTTTTATTTGTGTGTGTGTGTGTGTGTGTGTGTGTGTGTGTGTGTGGCCAGCTCAGCCCACCAGGAGGGGGGGCTGGCTGGCACGTGGTGCTGGGGGATTGAACCGCGGTCTCTGTGCTTTGCTAAGCTTGTTCTAAGTAGGTGCTGTAGACCACTGAGCCATCTCACCAGTCCCTAGAATTTCATTCTTTTTTATGACCAGATAGTTTCATTACTTCAAAATTTAAAATTGTCATTATTGGGAAACAACTTATAAAAGTAGGCATATCTTTTTATGTACATGTAATGTACATTGCGGACATCAAATGTAACAGAAACTCAGTAAATTATGTCCCAGAAATATGTAGAACTTACCAGAAGTTGTCTTAAGATATATGGGTTTGGTGAAGCCAGCTTTCCAAAAGTAATCTTTTGGTAACACTATGTACTGTGTGCTAGATTTTTTTTTTTTAATGTGTGCTGGGGATCAAATTCAAAGCCTCCTGTGTGCGAGCTAGTGCTCTGCCGCTGAGCTATATGCCCAGCTTTGCAGCATGGTAATTTTGTGAAAGAATGTAAGAATAAGCAATTAACCATTCTGCCTTGGTTATCTGACCTGTTTCCTGTATGTACTGTGCGTCCCTCTAATTGAAGTAACTTAGGGCAAAAATGTGTCTCACAGTCCTAGCAGTTTCAGTGTGTGTTGACTGGCCCCACCGCTTTGGGCCTGTGGAAAGGGAGCACATGGCAGGGTGTGCCTGCTGGAGCAAAGCTGCTCACCTACCTCAGGGCTGCAAAGCAAAAGAAGATGAGGCTGAAGCAGCACGTTCCCTTTGAGGACCAGTCCCAGACACCTAACTTCCTCCAGTGAATTCCCCCATTTCCCCACAGGTACTGTGTGTGGGAAGACACCTTCAACTCGTGGGCCTTGAAGGGACCTTTAGTATCCAAAGTACAACTACTTCAGGCAGAGAAGAGTGAAAGCATCTCAAAATGGATTAAATCTGTCAAAACCATCAACACTTAGGCTACGCCAGAAAAGAGCTTCCAGGAAACTGTACACATGGGAAAGCATCTTGCTTCCCAAGTCTGCCAGCACTGACGCTCCTTTCAGCCATATTCCCCGTGCAAGTTTTAGAAAGTGCATCGCGGAGCTGGAGGGAACCCCAGACATGTTCAGAGCAGTGTGCATGAGAACCAGCTGGGCTGCAGAAAAAGGGGAAAACCAACTGGGAAGGTCTTTGGGTTTTTTTTTTAAATACACATGGCTGCACCCTTAGAATTTGGAGAAGAGGGAAGGAAATGTGTATATTCTGTACATTTTTCTCAAGACATCTCATTCCAACATAATTTTTTTTTTTCCTTGCTGGGAATTGAACTGAGCTTCACATATGCTGGTAAACCCTGCCCCTGAGCTGTACCCTTAGGCCCCCTAATTTCCTGACTTTATAATATTGGACTTAGGATGCTTGTCATAATTTGCTAATAATAGTGGGCAGATTATTTGTAGTTCACAAATGCATCAAAGACTATAAATAGAGGCTCTTTTGCAAACAGTTGTAAAAATTATGCAATTATTAATTTGAAACCCATACAAAAAGACATCATAGTCAACTCTGGAAGAGCCTCCCTTATGCTCAGAGCACCTAACAACCAGTTGTGGCCTCTCCCTGCAAAACATGGCTTGGCCATCTCTGCAAGTGATGCATCGTTCTTTCTGCTGCTCAGTATGAGCACTGTGACTTAGACATTTAATTATTTATTGCTCACCGTGTGAAAACATTTAGAAGGGCTGGCAGCCTACCAGCCGCGAGCTAAATGTTCCACAGCCTGGCTAGACTGTGTGGTAGCCAACTTCACATCAGATTAAACACATTCTCTTAACGATGAATAGCTTGGGACCCAAAAACTTGATCTCATTATAAAAAATGCAAGGGGTGTGTTGTGTTTTTAATGAAAATTGTTTTCTTGCCACCATACTGAATGTTTATCAGATGTATTTTCTTTGGTGGTGGTGGTGAGATGGAAAGGGACGGTGATTTGGAGAACTAATACTCTTTTTAGAAAGAGGACTCCTATGAAGTTGGACACAATACAGCCAAAGGATGAACATTCATGAATTTTGTATTGAAAAATTTCCATTTCATTAACATTTTAAATTACAAAGGCAAAGCTACAAACACTGGTAAGTGTATGTATTCTCACTGAATTTTCCAATCAAGTAAATAATATAGTGGGAAATATATGCTGGGGTTATTTTGCAATGGCTTCCCCTTTTTATTTTAAAGTGTAAACTGACTAATGTTGTAACATTAATATCAGTGATGTGCTCTGTAGACCTATGCATGTAAACTCCATGCAGTGTTCCTTATGGAATAAGTGAAGGATGCTCTGGGCTTCGAGGTTCAACTGCACGTTAAAACAGCTCTCCATACACTTTGCAGTCTGGGATAGAAACTCAGTGAGTGGTGGTATAAAACTGCAGCTGGCTGGATGGCATGCGCTTTTCCTCCTCACACTCCAAAAGGCTCAGGCAGGAGGATCATGATTTCAAGCCCAGCAGGGCAATTTATTAACTTAACAATACACTGAAGAAAAAGGAAGGAGGAGGATAGGGGAGATAGTGCAGGGCTAGGGCCCTGGGTTCAGTTTCTAGTTGTATGAATGAATAGATGAGTAAGAACATAAATATTTGAATATTCACTAGAAATTATGATGGAATTATTCAGTTCCATTTTGACATTCTTATGTTTTATAAAGATCTATGAAGTTGCAAACAGGATTTGAAAGTGTGATGGAGGGGAACAGTGGGTAATGCAGTGAACTGACCTGTCTGAATTAAGAACCACAAGCTCTAGGGAGCAGCCTGTGTAGCAGACTGCTGTTCAATTGGAAAATGTCAATTAAACAGGAAAGCAGAATGAAAGGAAAGAGCTGAGAATGAAGAAGCTGAAATACCTGAACAATACGAGAAAAGTTAGTTAGGAGGCTTAGCTTAGACTGAGTGCAAGGGAAAGACCACATTCTGGTTTTCTGCTTACACCATCAGGGGTGGAAGCAGTGCCTCAGCCCCTGCAGGGGGCGAGTGCTTTACACCCAGCTGCATCCTCAGCACCTCAGTTTTGGTCTGAGACAAGGTTTCCCTAAGTTGCCCAGGCTCGCCTCACTCACACCTGCAGGCCTCCTGCCTCAGCCTTCCCAGTAGCTGTGATACAGCTGTGCATCAGCACACCTAGCAAATTTTGTTTTTAAGTAATTGAGTGAATACCAGAGATAGTCATAGTCTAAAATAACACTCAAATTTCAGACGTAGTTTCTATTCTCACAAATTGAACATTAACTTTTTTCAGTGAGAGCTGGTTGGGGCTTTAAACATTTTGAAATGGTTCCATAACAAAATTGTTAGGTTTAAACACAAATCTTACAGAAGTAAGAAATTATCAACTCAAAGAAGATAATCTCTTCCTGAAAATGGAAGTAGTTTTTTTTTTTTTTTTTTTTTTTAATTGATATTTTAGGCTCCCTCCCCTACTCTTCATTAACGCCAAGGTCCTGCTAAAATTGCCCAGATCGGCCTGGAACGGAGCTCCTTGGGCCTCAGCCTCCCAAATAGTTGAGATTACAGCTTCATGCCTGGCTTGATTGCTGTTGACATTTTAAAACCATTTTAAGCATCTATTATCTCTGTCCCTAGTTTCTCATTTTTTAATCCTTTTTGATGAAACAAAAAGGAATATAGCATAATTTTTAAAATATATTAGTAAGTTCTCAGTCCTCTGTGTTGTCAGAATCAGAAAGACTTCATGTTCTTCATCTGTAAAATAAGATGGA
>NW_004524595.1:19455792-19475989 GCF_000260255.1 Octodon degus | reverse complement strand
CCTTGCGCTTGCTAGGGAAGCACTTATTTCACTGAGCCATCTCCCCAGCCCCATGTCCATTACATTTAAGTAGGTGCACTGCCTCCTATTATCTCACACTAGCTGTGGGATTTTATTTTCTTTGCTCCAGCAACTACATATTGCTTCAATGTGTTTATTAATCTTTTTTTGCATCAATTCCTAGTTCAGAAGGCATAAAATAAGTATAAAACAGCTTCAGCTTCTATTCTGTTGTGTTCTGTTTCTCTGAGCAACCATTCTATTCTGAGTTTTGCTTTATTGGTATTATTACATTGGACCCCTAAATTGAGGATGCACTAGTAGCCTGAACTAGCAGATGATGACTTTCCCAAATATGTCATAGTTTACTTCACCTAAAGACATTTGAACTTCTTTCTTGAATGAGAAAGTTTCTTTTTTTAAAAATTCAGTGGGGCTGGTGAGATGGCTCAGTGGTCTAAAGCACCTACTTGGAACAGGCTTGGCAAAGCACAGGGACCACGGTTCAATCCCCCAGCACCACATGCCAGCCAGCCCCGCCCCCTGGTGGGCTGAGCTGGCCACACAAACACACACACACACACACACATAAATAAATAAAAAAAATAAAAAAAAATTCAGGGGCTGGTGAGATGGCTCAGTGGTCTAAAGCACCTACTTAGAACAAGCTTAGCAAAGCACAGGGACCACGGTTCAATCCCCCAGCACCACATGCCAGCCAGCCCCGCCCCCTGGTGGGCTGAGCTGGCCACACACACACACACACACACATTAAATAAATAAATAAATAAATAAATAAATAAATAAATAAATTCAGTTACTGGACCAGCCAGATAGCTCAGCGGATTAAAGTGCCTCCTTAGGCAGAGAGCAGTGGTGGGGGTTTCATCCCCTCATGCCTGTAATCCCAGCACTTAGGCTGAAAACAGGAGGGTTACTAAAGTCCGGTCTATGTAGTGAGGGGCTGGGGAGATGGCTCCGTAGAATAAGTGTTTCCCTGGCAAGTGCAAAGGTCTGAGTTCAATCCCTGGTTCCGCAAAAAAATAAATAAAAAATAAAAAATCTGTGGAGTGAGGCCCTGTAGACCCTTTACTGAATACATAAAAGAAATTTCAATTATTATCTTTCCATCCACAATAGATTTTAGGAAGTATAATGAAAATCATTTATCCATCTTGGCTAATTAAATGATTAATATGGATTTCAATTCCACAGTAGAGATAAAAGTATTACTAATGAAGTGGGAGACATTTGAATCATACTCTTTAGGAAAGTGAGTCTTTATTTTTTTATTTTTATTTTTTTTTTAGTGCAGGGTCTATAGCATCTCACTACACAGATCAGACTCGTAGTGATTCTCCTGTTTTAAGCTTCCCAAGTGTTGGGATTTGGGTTCATGCCACCATGGGAAAGTGAACCTTTAAATTGGCTTACAACGGAAGGATCATAGGTTACATACAACATGGCCCCTCCCAGACCTTATGGCAAGAAGCAAGGATAGCAAGGGCAAAGGGACCTCTTAGCTTGGGAACACTGAGGCTGCAGGAGGAAGCGAGCTCCACTGCACAAAAGTGCCATCCCTGTTGCACTGGGGGGAAGAGTCACCAGTGGAGTCCTAGCATGTGTGGAAAGGAGCTACAGAACTGTTCAAAACTGAGGGGTTCTGCATGACTGGAAAATAAGAGATGGTCTGGGATGTAATAATTGTCAAATTAAGCCCTACGAGGTGGAACCAGGAAGGGAAGAGATGTGTGTCACGCAGGAATGCTGGGCCCTAAGGATAGGAGGGACCTAGTCAACACTCATCAAGCTCACTGACCTTGGAATAAGCCGTGGTTGGCAATCTTTAAAGAACCCACTCTTCAGCTGTATGATTCAACCACAAGATGGAAAGACAAGTGTAAAAAAAACAGTATTGCTCTTTGTTAAACTGAAAGACTGGCCAACCAACTATTCAAGGTAATTGGCTGGAGCATTTGCAGGAATCTTTTGAAGAGGTCAAATCTGAAATTTAATTTCTATTCTGCCATCTTCTATGTGGCCTTGAAAATGTTACCTAACAGCTCTGTGCCTTTATTTCCTCATTGGTAAATCTGATTTGATAGAATCTATACCAAAGAACTTCAAGGACAAAGTATTCCATGGGCAATGCCACTCAGCCAGAGAGCCCCAGGAGGGCTAGCCAGATAGCTCAGTGGACTAAAGGATCTGCTTAGGCAGGTGCAGCGACATGAGTTTGATCCCCATACCATGGTGGCCCTGCCCCCAGGGCGCACTGAAACAGCAAATCAGACTGGGCTCAGTGGTGTATGCCTGTAATCCCAGCGCTTGGGAGGCTAAAAACAGGAGAATCACTACGAGTCCAATATGTGTAGTGAGACCCTATAGACCCTGTACTAAGATACATTAAAAAAATAAAAATAAAGAGCCCCAGGAGTGCACAGGAACTGAAAGTTAAGTTCACCATTTGTTGAATTAGCAGACACACCAGGGAAATCAGAGGTATTGCTAAGGCCTAATTTTAGATGGTTGTGTAGGACTCAAGGAAGTGAGAGTTTGTACCTGATTTGGATTTTCTCAGGAAGAAAGATAATTTTATAACGTTTCTTAATGGACTGTATTTAGGTGCTCAGAGAAATAAAGCAAAGTTCCAGGTGTGGTGGCACACACCTATAATCCCAACACTTGGATGAAGCCAAGTGACAGCTGTAATTGTCATGAAGCAGCAGCAACCCCTCCCCTTAGGTGCCTGAAGTGAGTGTTCATTGTGCCGTGCTGTGCTTTGCACTGACTCTGTTCTCATCTGTACTTAAGACAAAGTTCAAGGTCTGAAGACCTGGACCTCATGGTTAGTTATCTGTGACTGAGTTCTTGCTGCTCCAGGGGCGGGGGCAAAGGCTGAGGTGGCAGTAACGGGATGCCTAGCATAAAGTAAGCTTGAGAACTGTGGTATCGAGCCCAGTGCTCACGTGTGTCCTGACCCTGGCCCAATGGCCATTTTGATCTATTTCTTTTAGATGAACAGTAGTATCTCAACTTTATTGGCCAGAACCTTCCTTCTTGTTTTCTACATGAATAGATTAGTCCTATGTTTTAGACTTTTGCTATAATTTTTTTTTATATTTAGAAAAGTCAGAATGTTCAACTTCTAACAACAGATTCTTTGAATATTTTCATAACCGTGTAAAAGCTTTTTAAAAAGTTTCATAACAGGGCTAGGGAGGGACAAGCTAAGCAGAGGGGTGGAAATGTAATGAAGATGGCTCAGTAGAAGAAGCGCTTGCCTGGCAAGTGCAAGGACCTGAGTTCAATCCCCAGTTCTGCCAAAAGAAAATTTAAAATAAATAAATAATTTCATATCAGTGCCTCTTTGAGGAATCTATTGTATTGGTCAACATTCATCACAATTGAACTTGCTTTTTAAAGTACAGTTTTTCAGGGCCTGGGAGCTGGCTCAGTAGGATAAGCGCTTGACTGGCAAATGCAAGAATCTGAGTTCAATCCCTGGTTCTGCACACAAAAAATAAAAAAATAAAGTACAATTTTTCATTTATTTCATCTCTGACACCCAGTACTGAGCCTGATGCAGATGACATGTTGCAGAACTACTTGTTGAATAACCAAATGAAACAAAAAGAAACTGCTTGGGAGGAAGAGATGAAATGAGCGTATTGGGTGGCTTTTGGGTGTGAGGCACTACCTGAAAGTGTTAATTAAATCCTTACAGAAGTTCTAGGACACAGAAGTTCTTATTCTGCAATGAAAGCTCCAACTTAAATTGAAGTTCAGGGGCTGGGGAGATAGCTTGGCAGCATAAGCACCTGCCTGGCAAGTGTGAGGTCCTGAGTTCGATCCCGGGCACCGTGGGCTGTGCCAGCCCCAGAACTCTGGCCCCAGCACCTGGTGTGGTGGTGCACACCTGTAATCCCAGTGCTGGGGAGGCTGAGACAAGAGGACCAGTGTGAGTCTGGACTGCATCGTGACCATGTATCAAAAGCAAAAAATAATTTTTAAAAAATGAAGTTTGGTAATTTGCCCTGCTAGGAAGTACTAAAGGTTGGTTCTAGGTCTGTGTCATTCATCCAACATTTAATAAACATATATCTCAGACTGTACATGCAGTCTCTTGCAGCCTGTCAGTGGTTCTGTGAAATCACATCAGCTCCCTCATCTATACTCTTGTAGTCACTGAGGCATCCAAGGGATTTTGTTGGTGGCGTTTGTTCCTTTGGCCATGTGGAAACTGGAAGCCCAGACTTTGCACATCCTCTGCAAACACCGTCCCCCTGAGCAACAACCCTGGCCCTCCAATTTGTGTTAAACACACTATCATTATGCAAATAGATAGCCTCTGCTCTGACCTTTTCACTGACCTCTAAATCCAGGTCTCCAAATGCCACTTGACCCTTCTCTACTTGAGTAACAAATAAACATTTCACACCTAACATGGTCAGAGTGGCTTTGAACTTTGCCCCTGTGAAAGCTTGTGCTTGTTTCTTCCTCACCGTGGTTAGGGCTCCTCTCCTTTCTCTTTATTCAGGACAAAACAGAGTTGTCCTTTCCTCTTCACACCCCTCCCCACCTCAGAGTCTTCCGGGCTTTTCCTTCTCTCCACACTCATTGCCTTTGCTTTGGCCTAAATTCCCTTCTCTTCTCTCCTCCCCTGCCTCTTACTGCCTCAATCTAGCCTTCCAACTGCCTGCCCATCTTGCTGCACCTGCGTGGCCACAGCCACTGTTTCACCACACTGTGTCTCTACTCTGACCACATGGTCATGTTTGATCACTAACAGACAAGTGAGACCTCCCTCAGGGCCTTGTTCTTCACTGCCCTTGTCTGGAGTGGCAGCTCCATTCAGGTCTGTGAGGAAAGACACTTCACATCCTTCCCAGTCCCTGGGCTGAGTCAACGTTCCACTGTCACCAACCTTTTGGAGTTCTTTATTACACTTCCACCCCTCTGCTCAGCTTGCCCCCATCTTTGTCATTTGGTGTGTCATCTGTTAGAGTATCAGTGCCCTCAAATTAGTGACCTAATGTGGCTCTTCCCAGTGCCAAGAACACTTATTGACACATGGGTCATGCTCAGAAGAGACCAGTTCACTGAATAAATAAATTCTGTTAATTTCTCTTAATATAAAACCGTTTTTGCCCCTCATTTTTTTTAAGACAAGCTCTCCCTGTGTTCTCTGAGGTGGTCTTCCAGCCTGCTGCAACCTTCCTGCCTCTATGTTCAGCACTTTTTTCTTTTAGGGGAGCTAGAGATTAAATCCAGGGCCTCACACAGGCCAATCATGCACTGTGCCACTGAGACACACATCAGCCCCTGTTCCTCAACTCAGACTCTGGGAAACTACTGTGGCTCACCCATGGCTCTGAGTGTCAGTTCCACATGACCTCATACCCTCCTCAAGCTTTTGGGAGGTTCGCTTGCTGCTTTTCACTAACCCTCGCCACTACTAAGGCATACCAGTCTCCCAGTCCCTTCAAATAGGACTGAAGCGGTAGCTCAGTGGTAGACCGTGAGACCTGAGGTCCATCTCCAGCATGTGTACCTTCAGAACAGAAAGGGTGAGGAAGTGTTTGAGTCAGTGTGAGTGGGGAAGCTCTTCAGTAAATGCTCAACATGGACCAAAACAGAAGAGTCCCTCTTGCTGCATGGATCTCTTCCCACACACTTGGATGTCTGTGACTCTGGGTGTAAAAAGCAAGCGTCATTTGTGTTGATCTGCATTGCGGCTGATGAAGGGCAGCAAGGTACTGTGTGATGTGAAAGGAGATTAAGGCTGCAGTCTGCTTGGCAAGGATACACATCCCGATCTTCAGAACACGTAGCCTCCAGGGAGGGAAAACAGAAGAAAAGCAGCATGAATAACTTTGACCTTTCCATTTGTCCAAAGAAGAGCTGAGACAGCCTGAGAGTATGAGGCTCTCCTCCTAGCCACAGACGCATCTTCCTTTCTCCAAAATGTGTAGAGTTTTAAATATGGAAACTCTTCTAAATTGCAAGTTGTTCATGGGTTAAAGCTTAGCAATACAGGAATCTAGGGCTGGTTCAATTACAGTGTAATTGTGTTAGCACTCACCTTGCTGGAATTTTTACTAGGCATTTGCTTTTTGTTATGGTTTGTGTCTAGTTGTTCCCCCAATGCCTCATAGATCGCAGGTGTGAGTACTACACTGTGGCCCTGGGGTGGGTAATTTGTATTTCAATGTAAGGAAGGGAGAGAGGCTAGCTAGCTGTCTGAGCTGCTGCCACTCTCTTGCTCTTTGCCACCACCATGTATGGTTGCCCTCTGCCATATGCCCCTCTGTCTTGGAGCCAGCTGCATATGGACTGAAACCTCCACTAACTGTGAGGTAAATAAACCTTTCCTTTCTTCATTTTGGGTGTTGGGTATTTTGTCCCAGCAACGAGAGAAGAGTAACTGAGACAGCTTCCTTACCTGTGTAAGGAGAGAGTGTTCTAGTCAATATTGTTACGTTACAAAACAGGGAATTGCTGAGCATGGTGGTGGCACACACCTGTAATACTAGCACTTGGGAGGCTGAGGCAGAAGGATCACCATAAGTTCAAGGGCAGCCTGAACTGTATAGTAAGACCATGCCTTAAAAACAAACAAAATAACCAAATAATACAAGGGAACCAAGGCAGATTAGAAAAGTACCAACATGTTTATTTCTATCACTTGGTTGTTCCATGTGATTCTTATCTGTAGACATGTGGCATTAAGATTTGGAATTGGATTATGTGTTGAAAACAGTGTTATTGCCAAATGAGCTGGGAGCTGAATCATTCTAGAAAAATAAAACAAGAAAACAAAGAAATAAATGTTAATAGTCATGAAATTTTAATTACAATGGAATTTTTTCTTTAATGATGGAAAATCAAACCTTTTTTAAAAAATTATTTATTTATTTATTTGGTACAGGGTCTCACCTCATAGCTTGGAGTCATAGTGATCCTCCTGTCTCAGCCTTCCCAGTGCTGGGATTAGAGACATGCACCACCACACCCTGGTTTTAGTGGCCTGCACTGTGTGTCTGGGGTTCCAGGGCCAGCACACATGCAGTACTAGAGATCAAACTTGGGTCCTTGTGCTGCCAAGCAGGCGCTTAGATCACCAAGCTATCTCCCTAGCCACCTTTTTTTCTTTTTCAAGTTATTTGCTCATTATAATGAATTGGAATATATCAAAAGTAAATTAAGTAAATTCTGAGCATCATCGTAACTCACCACAGTAGGTAAAGCACAGAGTTCCACTGCACCACAGACTGGGTCCACCTGTTATAGGCAGCTAAATTAGATAGAAATATTATAGGCAGTCAGACCCTCAAGGAGACAGGCCCTCAAGGAGACAGTGTGGAAGACAAGATACCTTGCAACTGTGAGAGAGACAGATGCTCCTGCTGTGGGCCAGACCTGAAGACCAGAGTTCAAACAATTGCTTGCCTCCCTAAAGATAAGCACCTGGGATTGAGCATCACCTTGAGGAAGCCAAGAAGAGTCACTAATCCAACTGCTATCCACTACCTGATAAACTCCTGTTCTATATTCATGCCCACTTGCTATGTGACTTGCCTCCCCATTCAGTCCTGGATTTAATCAATTTTACCTGAGCAATGGTACTTGTAATCTCATTGGTTGACCATAGTTTTATCCCACCTCTTGCTCACCTAAGCGAGTTTCCATGTTCTGTACTTTAGATCTGCCTCACCACAAGGTTTTACTCTATAATAAAGTCTCTGGAAGCAACAGTTTCCCAGGACAACCCACTCAGGTCCCCCTTCTGTCCCTCTCTAGGACAGGAGCTTGCTTTCCCCTAATAAATATATTCTGCTCTTAACCTCTGTTTGTTCCTAAAATTCATTCTTTGGTTTTAGAGAACACAAGCTCATCCCAGGTACCTTTCAATTTGGGAGTTCCTATATCACTACTGCTGAGTGATAACTAGAGTGAGGAGCAAGTGGAGGGACCTGTTTGGCCCGTGGCCTGAGCTTCCTTTGTCCCTTCCAACACCAAAGGTGAAGTTTTACTGTGCGAAGGTGACCTGATAAGCTCCAGTCATCCTCACCCAGTGGCCACTCACTTGAGAGACCCCAGAGAACAGAGACTCTTGCCTGGCAGCTGATTGCAGCTCTGCTAGCGTCGTAACTATCTCAGGAGGGCCAACCCCTGCACAGAAGGGATTTCACCAGGTCCTCCTTCATCTGGAATTCAATCCACAGTGGCACAGTGGCAGCTACTTGGGAGGCTGAGGCTAGAGGATTGAGTTTCATGGTCAGAACTGATCTCAGAGACAATAAAACAAACAACCCTCACAAGTACTGAGGCTTCCCTAGAAAGGAATAGTGCTCATCAAAGAGAATACCCAACTCTGAAGAGTGAATTTTAATGGTAAAGAGCACCCTTCTGTATCCTTTTTTCTTTTTTTTCTCTGAATGCCCTCAGGCGTGGTTTGGCTGGCTGGAGTGTTGTAGGAATCAAACTACAGCAACCTGAGGCTGACAGCTTTGTGGAAGCAGCCACTTAAAGAACTGAGCTATGGCCAGGCCCCCCTGTATCCTTTTTTCTTTTCAGGCTGTTGGGACTGGATATGAGATGGAGGTGGTGGGTATGTTGCATTATTTTATTTTCATTTACCACAATTGCAAAAAGAACAGCTCACATGGCACAAATAAGCCAGATTGTCCTCTTTTTTTTTTTGTTTGTTTTTCTTTCTTTCTCTGTCCCCTCTTTCTTTCTGTATTGGGGGAGAGAGAGAGAGAGAGAGAGAGAGAGAGAGAGAGAGAGAGAGAGAGAGAGAGAGAGAGAGAGCCTGGCATTTGTGAAAACCAGGATGCAATAGATGAGAAGCTGGTGATGGGAGATCCAGAATATGAAGGAGGTGCAACCATTCCTTCAGGGACACTGCAGGGCCGCCAGAGGTGGCCCCTTTCTGGAAAAGAAGAGAGCCCAGCGCAGTGGCCCAAGTAACCCCAGGGAACCAAGCCGTGGAGGAGGGGTGTGCGCTGCGTGTGGAGCGTTTTCACCCGGGCTCTGCAGCCCTCACTGAAAGCCCCTCCTCTGTGTGCGAGGACAGGGCTGCTGGGCACGAGGGAGGGCCCGCCTTAACTTTCGGGTGGTGGCATTTTCCTCAGCTCCAAGAGGACTGCAGCAGTGTGGCTCTTCTGAGAAGTGAGAACAAGTACCTATTGTTCAGGCTTAAACAGCTGGGGGGCGCTTCTTCTAGAGATAATTAATTTAATTAAAACGGTCCCTGAAGCCAAACCGAGCTTTATCCCGAGAGTGCCGCACACATTCCTTCCAAATTCTTTCCAAACAGACCCTGCCACTGACTGGCTGCGACTTGCCTGGGGGAGGCCATACCAAAGGTCTTCCTCGCCTGGGGCGGGGGCATTGTCATTCGGATGTAAACAGAAAGTGGCTTCGACTGTGTGCTTTGCTCTAGAGTGAAGTGAGCATTTTCCCCTCGCGGTGGCTGGGGGAAGAGGACAGCGTCTAAATCAGACGCCACGGCTCACTCTCAGTTCGCGGCACCCGCCCGTGAGTGAGCGATAAGACCTGAGACCTGGTGGCCCTTGATGGGAGCTGCTTCTGAGGGCCGGCTGTGGAGTTAGGGACGCTGCACTCCTGGATGCCTCCCGCCCTCAAGACAGCCACAGGCATTCTTTATAGGATGCGGGAAATCAAATTCAGGACCTCACTTCTCAGGCAGGAGCTGCGCCACTGAACCAAATCCTCGGCCTGGGCATTTCTTTAGACTTCTTCCAGCCTCACTTTCTTCCTAAAGTACGGATAATAGAAAACACATTTTGGGGAAGTTTAAGTAAAATATTTCACTTCTTCATCATGGACTCAATGCCTGCTTTGTTGCAGGCACTGTTCTTGATGTTTTGGATTCATCACTTGTCAGAAAAAAAGATCCTTATTCTGGCAGGGCTGTGGTGGCTCGTGACTCTAGCCTCAGCTACTCAGAAGCCTGAGCCGAGAGGATTGCAACTTTGACTCTGACTTGGACAGCTTACTGAACACTTGCCTCAAAATAAAATTTTAAAAGGCTGGGGCTACTTGAGCGTGGTGGTGCACACCTGTGATCTCTGCTTTTAGGAGGCTGAGACCAGAGGAGTCATGTGACTGCAGCTAACCTAGGCTACATAGCAAGTTCAAGTCCAGCCTGAACTGCATGATAAAACCCTGTCTCAGACAGATCAAAAAACAAAACAAAACACCACCAACAACAACAAGAAGAAGAACATCAAAGTGGGGATATAGCTCAATGGTAGAGTGCTTGCCTAGCATGTGCTAGATTTGATCTTCAGTATTACCTTACAAAAGAAAGAAGAGAGGAAGAAAAAGAGAATTAATGTGTTTGACACTTACAGTCTAGTGAGGGCAGGGGAATGAGAATCAGGCCAACACATACATGGAGAAAAATGTATATAACATGTTCCAGCTTCCCTAGTGCAGGCTCAGAGTTCTGAGGGGAGTTGTGCACAAGGGTACACAGAGAGGATTGTGCACAGGTGACACTGAAGAAAAGATTTGAAGATGGTAAGGGATCAAGTCACTTGCCCTTCCGAAAGCAGATTGTGGGAGGCAAAAGCAGAAGCTGGTCAAAGGCCAGAGGCTGGGAAGGAACTGCAGCTAGGATGTGCAGGACCCAGAGGCTGTCATCCACGGGCGAGGGGAACTGTCCTGTGAGAGTTCTGAGGGTTCTGGGGTGATGGTGGGAGAAGCACCAGCAGGCCAGATGCTGAGGGCCATGGGGGAACTGTCCACTGAGTGGGGACCAATGCACGGGAGATTCTGGCAGGCTTGGGCTGAGCAGCCACAGGGCTCGCAGGCAGCTCCAGCATGGACTGGCAGAGGCAGGGTGGCTGGCACAAGGGAGTCTGTGAGGTTCTCTTCTGTGTCTCTAAAATGCCTTAGAGGGGCCGGGGAGATGGCTCAGTAGAATAAGTGCTTGCCTGGCAAGTGCAAGGGCCTGAGTTCAAACCCTAGTTCCACAAAATATAAATAAATAAAAAATAAAATGCTTTAGAGATATAGGTAGCAAAGAAATCATTTGAGAGTGAGGGGTTACTGAGAGGATGGAAGAAAGTATGAACTAATCTCTAGGAAAGCAAGAGGGTGAAGGAAGGAGGAAAACACATAGGTTGAATTTTTGTTCTCCAAAAGTCCAAAACTTGACTGATATCCAAAACTTTTTATGCAGCTATAGGACACATTTTAAAAAAAATTCAGATTTCAGATTGTGAATTTTTAGATTCTGGATGCTCAACCAGTAAAGTTTATGCAAATATTCTAAGTGTAACCATCTCTCCATCTCTGACATGTGCACGGCTTCAGGTCCCAGCATTGAGGTCTGGATGCTCACTTGCACTGCGAATGTCAGGATAAAGCAAGGATTGTGTCCAGGATCAGCACCAGGAGCTCAGAAGGAGGCCAGCCTGCAAGACAGGTTTGCTTGCATCAGATACATTCAGCCGCTCAGTGCAGGTGGAGGGGATGAGGGGAAGGTGGGTAGGATGTCCCAGGCTGGTGTGACAAAATGAGAGGAGCACAGAGGACTGAGGGCTTCCTAAGGACTTACATAAGAATGGACAAAAACTTTCAGCAAGAGGAGGACAGAAGACAGTCCCTGCATGAAGAGCAGAAGGACCAGGAGAGGGGAGCTCATGATCTAGGCTTGGAGACTTGGGGTCCTGGAAGAGGTGAGTAGAAAAGATGCAGAGAGAGGTGTGGGCAAATGTGTTGAGACACTGAAAATGATTCTAAAACATTAGGACAATCACTGGTGCAAAGCCAATGCTTGGAAATTGATGCCAGGTGCTAGGAATTGATAAAACTGGGGACCAGTGGTGCCTTATCAAGCAGAATTCCCCTGGACACAGAAGACTCCATGTGTGTCCCCACTTCCAGGGGCATCTTGGAACATATTCTGTAATCAAACGCAGTAGAGTGTCTTAAAAACTGCCAGAGTTCAGAGGACATGAGAGCCAAAGATTCCTGGAGGTACAAGGCTGTCCTGACCCGCGGGTTAGTCAACGATGACCCTAGAGGGGGAGTGGGGATGAGAAGGGACAGGAGACACAAAGAATGGAGACAAGACAGGATTCTGATCAAGTCTCATTTATTCAGGGGAGGTGCTGGGTATATAAAGGGAGTGTAGGAATGAGGAAGTCTTGGCTCCTGAAGTCAGCAGGTATCTAGGCAACGGAGGAAGGTCCCACCTCTGGGGCATAGTATGTGATTCACAGGGAATGGGCAAGGCCGGAAGGAGCAGAAACTTAACTCAGCAGGGGAATAGAAACTTAAGAAAATGGCTGACACTATTATAAAATGGATACCAGTTTACGGCTTCCCACACAAGGCCATGTTAGGCTGTTTCGTAAGTTTGGGTCCTACATTTGGAAAGTAAATGAACAGCACTGAGTCCTGCCATCATCTGAGATTTCAGAATTGCAGACAAGAAGGCAACCCTGTGATTTGGGGAAATCCCTTCATCTCTCTAGATGTTATTTCAATGTGAAACAAGACTTTGAGTTGGAAATCTTTGAGCTACTCACTCTCTTGCTCATCATTTTGTGATTTCTTGACACCCTTCACTGGCTTTTCGAAATCAAATTGCTTTACTAAAACTTTTGGGGTTTTGACTAGGGATTAAATCTAGGGCACACTGCCATGGAGCTATAGCCCCAGCCCTTTTAATTAATTCATTGATTTTTGAAGCAGGTCTCACTTGTTCAGATTGGCTTTGAGCTCAATATGTAGCTCAAGCTGGGCTCAAATTTACAGTTGTCTTTCTTTGCAGGCACAGCAAAGGTAAATGTCAGCCCAATTTTGCATAATTACCACTCATAATTACCACTCAGGGAAACTGTCCAATAAGGAATTCACTCCTGTGCAAGATAGCAAGATGGTAAAGACCAGAGCCAAAGCCAGAATGCAGAATAGTTTGTATATATACAACTGAATTGCCTCTTGGGCTCCGATTTACTTTACACAGTGGCTTTTCTCTTTAGGTATTCTCTTACTGTTTGCAAAATAATGCTCCTACCACCCCATTTCCAAGGCAGGGTAGATGTGGCTCTTAAAAGCACAAGAATCACACAGTGTTTGTTCCCACTGAAAAATGCACCCTGTACTGACCTTGCTGGTTCCTACCTTCCCTAGTCATCCAGAGACAGACTATGTCTGTCTCAGCCACACCCTTCTTGGAGCCTCCCTGTGTGATGCTAATTACAGGCTGAATGCCAAAGATGGGCCTGTGCACTATAGATCCAGGATGGGATAAAACAAGACCAATTCTCCCTGTGTCTGTTGAAGCCTAGGGAAAAACAAAGGAGGTAGACCCTGGTTAGAGAGAAGTTGAGAATGACCATTCCTCATTACATGAGGCCCAGACATTGTGTGGATGCCAGAGGAGTAGGTGGGGTTGTTCTTGCAGCTGGTTAGTCCCTAAGCAGACTGGGTTTTCATCTACTCAGGATAGAGACAGCACTTGTCTTAGGAGGATTCAGCAGGTAAGAGAAAAAAAGTGATAAAGATTCTGTTTTTAAGGCATTCATTCCGTAATATAACACATATTTACCAAATACCTGTAGCAAACCCTACCTATGGTAGGGTCAACCTATAGGGCCCAGGAAATTCTCTTTTGTCCTTGCCTCTGTTAATGTGGTGTATTGCATTTATTGATTTGCATATGTTGAATCATCCCTGCATCCCTTGCATAAATCCCCCTTGGTCATAGAGTATAAGCTTGATGATTTGCTGCATTCTAGTTGCCAGTATCTTACTGAGGATTTTTACACATGTGTTCATTGCAGAAATTAGTCTGTAGTTCTCTTTTTTGTTTGGATCTTTCTCTGGTTTTGGTATCAAGGTAATGCTTGCTTCCGGAAATGAGTTTGGGGGTGTATTTCCCCTTTCAACTCCATTAAAGAGTTTGAGAAGTAACAGCATTAAGTTTTCTCTAAATTTCTTTTTATTTTTTTATTCTATGGGAAAAAGTAAAACAAAATTTCATGTCAAAATAATAGGAGAATAACAATAGGTAATACATTGTGTATCGTTAGCTTTAAAGTAGTTACTCAGACGGCCCGGCCAGATAGCTCAGCAGATTAAAGTATCTGCTTAGGCAGATGCAGGGGAGGGACCAGGAGTTCCATTCTGGCCTGCAGTGCTGGCCTGGGGCATACTGAGACTGTGATTGAGACTGGGCCTGGTGGCACTTGCCTGTAATCCCAGTGCTTGGGAGGCTGGAAAACAGGAAGGATCACTACAAGTCCAATTTGTGCAGTGAGACTCTGTACTAAACACACAAAGAAAACAAAACAAAAAAAAAAAATTAAGTAATTACTCAGAGTAATACTGATTTTTATATCTTTTTTATTTTTTAAGGACAGTAGAAATTAGAATTAAAACAGAAAAATTACAAGTGATACAGAATTTCACTTAACAAAGTAATATGAATTTCACAGAATTTGTTATATACCTAGTGTTGTCTTCCAACCAGTTATTTATATTACCAGATATATGTATGTAAAATTGGAAGAAGAAAGAAATGTGTAAGACATTAAGAAGAGACTGTGTCTTCTTGATTCAGCTTTATTGTTCTCCATTCTTTGACTCTGAGAGTATGAATCTCTTTTTGAATTAAATGTGTTTTCCTGTATGCAGTATATTGTTGGATTTTGCTTGTTGATCCATTTTTCCAGTCTGTGTCTATTTATTAGTGAAGTGCAACCATTTGTGTTGATGGTTATAACTGATTTGAATTAACTCATCATTGTTATGTTATTTTCTTGTTGTTGGTTCCCCTTCTTTTCCCCCCTCTGTTTAATTATTTGCCTTGCCTGATGGATCTATTTTATTGGGATTCATGGAATTTTGGTTCTCTCTCTCTCTCTCTCTCTCTCTCTCTCTCTCTCTCTCTTTTCAGAACCAGGGATTGAACTCAGGCCCTTGTGTTTGCCAGGCAAGCGCTTATTCTACTGAGCTATCTCCCCAGCTCAGTCTTTGTTATCTCTTTCTAGAATGTCCTTGAGAACACTTTGGAGTGGGTGTGATGGCACATACCTGTAATGAAAGTACTTGGGAGACCAAGGCAGGAGGATCATTGTGAATTTGAGGCCAGCTTGAACTACACAGTGAGATCTTATCTCAAACAATTAAAAATAATTGGAGTACTGGTTTGGTTGTCATGGATTTATTCAGGTGTTCTTAATCATGGTTGACCTATTTGTGGCAGTATCTTATTTCTTCATCAATTTTGAAAGAACTTTCAAGTGTGGTAACAAATGCCTATAATCCCAGCACTTAGGAGGCTAAGACAAGAAGACTGCTATGAGTTCCAGGCCAGCCTGGGTTACATAGTGAGTTCAAAGCTAGCTTGAATTACATAGCAAGACCCTGTCTCAAAACCAAGCATTAAAGAAAAAAAAAAAATGAATCACGATATTTCAGTACATGCACAAAATCCTTATGAGTGTGATCATTATGTATTCCTAATAAATAAACTTAAATTAAGTAAACTTAATAATAAACTTAAATAAATAAACTTAAATGCATTAATAAACTTAAAGTATTAAAAAAAGTTTCAAAGACTTCCAGCCTAGTGGTTATTTTCTCTTAGGTTTTGAAATACTTCACTCCAACCTCTCCTTGACTTGAGGATTTGTATTGTGTTGACTTTCTAGAGTGTTGGTGTAGATTTTTTTTCCCCATGGTTAATTGGAGTTCTATATGCTTCACTTAACTGTATGACAAATACTTTTTTCCATACTTGGAAAGTTTCTGCCATTATGTTTGTGAACAGGCTTTATATGTCATTTGTGCTATCTCATGCTTTTTAATTGACTTCAATAAATCTTATGTTGATCTTCTTTGCACCATATAGTGGCTGTTGGATTGTGTGTGAGTGTGTGTGTGTGTGTGTGTGTGTGTTGTATAGTTATTTTTAAAGAAATCTTTCTTTTCAGGAGTGCTAACTGCAACTCTGTTTCTGATATCTGAAATTCTGTCCTCACATTGGCTCATTCTGTTACATTTACTTTCAACAGAATTTTAATCTCCTGGATATCTGGTTGAATCTGTCTCATGAATTCCATTTCTCTCCTATGTTGGGTGTTCATGGTTTTCATCACTTTCCTATGGTCCCTTATTTTTTAAGTCTGTATCTGCACTAGAGCTATTAACGTAATGGCAGAAACTTTCCAAGTATGGAAAGTATTTCAATATGATCACCACCTCTTTAGTCATCTGAGAAATTATTTCTGTTTTGATTTTTACTAGAAACCTATTCAACTGCTTTGTTACTTCCACTGTTTCAGAGAGTCTAGGTGTGAGGCATTTGAATTGCTTCACCTCCCTGCCCCATGGATTTCCTTTTTGTGAGATGAAAGTCTGGAATTGAATCTTGTTTTTTGTCTTCATATTTTCTTCTTTAATTCCTCGTTTGATTCTTACGAACTTTTTTTTTTTTTATTTTGGTACAGAGTCTACAGGATCTCACTATGTAGATTGGACTCATAGTGATCTGCCTGTGTTCAGCCTCCCAAGATCTGGGATTACAGGTGTGCACTACCACACCCAGTCTCAATCTCCATCTCAGCATGCCCCAGGGGTGGGGCTGGCACAGCATGCCAAGGATTGAACCCCAGCTGCTGCATCTGCCTAAGAGGGTGCTTTAATCCACTGAGCTTTTTTTTTTTTTTTTTTTTCAGAACCGGGGGTTGAACTCAGACCCTTGCACTTACCAGGCAAGCACTTATTCTACTGGCCTCATTGACTGGCTTTCTTATATATGAGGTATTTTTATTGTTAGTATTGAGAACTCTTAAGAAATGACTACTTCTCAGAGTCACCTTCTGGGTGCTACTGGTTTTGGTTGTGAATCTGTTGCAACACCTACCTCTTCAACTTCATGGAATGAGAAGTTGGTGCCTATTTGATCTTTCCCCCGTTTTAGTCACACTAGCCTTTAGTACTGCTTATGGCCTTTAAGCAATCTCCATCTTGTCATACCAGGAAGAATAACTGATTAGAACAATTATATCACCTTGGCTAACATAGTACAATAGCAGTAACAAGTAGTACATCAGCAGTAACAATAGCATCAAACACAGTAGAGAAAATTACAAACTGCGGGAACTACTAATCTGCCGCCTTTAACTGTATGAAGTATATTTGTAGTTATATAAAAAAGTAAAACAGGAAGAAGAAGCGAGGACGACCCCCGGGCCGCCCAAAGCTGCGCGCCGCTGCATCTCGTGTCTAGCGCCTGTGACCTGCCGCCGTCGCCACCATGCCCAAGAGAAAGGCCGAAGGGGATGCTAAAGGTGATAAAGCCAAGGTGAAGGATGAACCACAGAGAAGATCTGCAAGGTTGTCTGCTAAACCAGCTCCTCCAAAGCCAGAGCCCAAGCCTAAAAAGGCGCCAGCAAAGAAGGGAGAGAAGGTACCCAAAGGGAAAAAGGGAAAAGCTGATGCCAGCAAGGATGGAAATAACCCTGCAGAAAATGGAGATGCCAAAACAGACCAGGCACAAAAAGCTGAAGGTGCTGGAGATGCCAAGTGAAGTGTGTGCATTTTTGATAACTGTGTACTTCTGGTGACTGTACAGTTTGAAATACTATTTTTTATCAAGTTTTATAAAAATGCAGAATTTTGCTTTACTTTTTTTTTTTTAAGCTATGTTGTTAGCACACAGAACACTTCATTGTTGTTTTGGGGGGGAAGGAGCATATGTCAGTAGTACAATGTCTCCAAAGCTGGATTGATGTGGGGAAGGTGCCTTTCCCTGCTGGTTTTGAGAGACTTCCTCTTGGCTCCCAGGAGGAGGGATTCCCTGATGTTACACATGTGGCCACTTTGGCATAAATGCCTTGTGGTACGGGACAGCTCCCAGTTCATTTTATGTCCTCCTTTCCTCTGCCATCAGCATAGGCTTAACTCCCTTAAGCCCAGAGACCTATTGGGATCTAATTCCCAAAAGTGATGTTACCAGTGTGTCAGGCAATCTGGACTTGCCAGTAATGTTGAGATGGTGTCCCACAAGAACAATTGATTTCTTTTTTCTAGATTGTGGATCTTCAGATTGATGATTCTGCCATTTTCATTTCCTGAAAGTCAGGGTCGGCTTGTGAAAAGTTGTTAAACAACATGCTAAATGTGAGATGTCAACCCTCACTCTAAACTTTCCGTACTTCAGAGCCTCAAATGCAGACTTCATTGGATTTTATAGTGGCTTTCTGATTTTTGGTAGTCCATCCAAGAAGGGAGTTTGAAAGTTGTCGTATACTGTTAAAGATTGTGTGCCCATGTCCTGCCTGAAATACCATGATTGTTTATGAAAAGTATCTTTAATAAAGCTGGATACAGTTTGGCTTGGAAAAAAAAAAAAAAAAGTAAAACAAACCAGAAAATTGTACAGTAAATATGCCCTCAATATGGTGATTTTACCCTCAAGGGAGAAAATTTAGAAGAGTCATGGTGGAAAATAGAGAAGTAGAAAAGAGGAAAAGACTAGAAGCAAAGCTGAAGCACAGAGTAAGATTATGTGGACTTTGGGAAACTGGCGAAGAAAACAGCAAAGAAATAGAGAAAAAAGAAATAAAAAAAGAACAGAGAAATAATAAGAAAACTAGAAACAATTTTCACATTCAAGTAAAAAGAAAAACAACCCAGAAAAAAAAAAAAAAAAGCAAAATAAGATCAGAAAAAGAAATGAGAGAAGAAGAAAAACAAATATTCACTTCAGGGCATATCTCTGTTGTCACTGGAAGATAGAGCAGGTAGATCTGAGTTGACTAATCTCAGGAAGCTCTCTGTACTTTGCAGTGGGGCTGTGGATAATCCAAGCAAGCCTCAACATTTAGTTCCAGTAAAATTCAGGCTGGCTTTTGGCTGTGAGGCTGGAACCTGATGTTTTCAGCCTGTAGCACTCTATGTGTCTCCCCTGACTTGATCTCAGCTCCCTGCTCAGTGGAGCTCAGCTCCATGACCTCTTGCCGACTTGACAGTTCTGCCTCCCCCTGACTCCAGGAGCTACTAGAAGGAGCCCACAGCTTCTCTCAGTTCTGAGCTCGGTGTCCCCTCTCCAGGATGATTTCTGGCCAATCACCCTCCCCTAGAGGATATCTGAACCCAGGTACCTTGCCAGCCACGGCAGTCTACTGCATTCACTTTTCCCCTTCTCTGGTGTCTTGTCTGTGGAGGCCTTTGGCATCACTAGTCATGACTTCTTCAGCTTTAAGCTTTCCCCACTCCAAAACATTGTCAGGTCTCAAGGAGAGACAGCTTCTTGCCACCTCTTTCTGCATTGGGATCTCTCTCTTCAGTCTCCCTGTGGGCTTCAATTCTCGATTTAGATCCTGGGGACCCACTTCCCTCCTTCCTGAGGTTGGTATATTGCAATGTCTGGACACCAATATGTCAGAAAGGCTGTTTTTCCTGCTTTTCACCACTCTGCCATCTTCCTTGAAGTTTATCAGACTGTGAAGATAACTTTTTTTGGAGGCCTGGACCTTCTTAGCAAACACAGCACAGAGTCAGATCAAATGAGAATTGATCTTCCTTACTTATAATGTTATGGCTGTTTATGCCTGATGCTTATTAGAAAAGTGAACTATATATACTGTTACCTGTGAACTAAGCTACTGCATTGCAGATGGTAATCTGTAATAGTAGTTTCATGCTTGGAGTGCATGCCATTCTGGTCTTCTGAATATGGACTGCTTGTCATGACATGCCAGTTGCTGCTACGCTGTCTCTTGGATAGATGGTTGTTCAAAAAGAAGGGGGTGGTGAATGAAAGCAAGAGACAGGAAAAGGAATATTGTGGTACTGTCCTGCTTCAAGATTCTATATGGTGAGATTTTTTGACTTATGTGTAAACATAAGAAGTATATCATTCTTTATGCCTATTTTTTAAAAATATTCTAATTTTAAATGTTTTTCATCATATTCTATAGGGACTTAAAGTTCAACATATCAATACTTGATGAAAAATACTTGTTCTATATTATGCCTAAGATATTTGATATTCAGACAGATAGTGAGGTTAAGCTTAATAGCCTAAGTTGTATGGTAATAACAATAAGCTTGTCTTCTGGAGGGTTAACAACCTAAGTTTGCAGACCAAAATTAGAGAAAAAGGAGGGCTGCAAGGAAAGCCAATATTTTGGCCCTA
>NW_004524595.1:19439900-19455452 GCF_000260255.1 Octodon degus | reverse complement strand
TCATCCAGTAGAAAAGTATGAAGACGAAATATAGGAAGTAAAGCCATGCTGTTATGTTGAGCTGTAGGGGACTCAGGTCGACAATTTCTGACATTGTCAGTCAAGCAGAAGATCCAATACTATTATGGGCTACTGGACTCTTAGAATATTTTGCTGAGTTTACACACCTATAATATTCAAATAACAGAACTTAACAAAAAAAGGGGATACTGATGAATGTCCATTTTGTATCTGTGTATTCAAAGTGGTTAGGTTAGTTATATAGGTTACATTCTCTTAATGAATAGAGGGATTTGTTCTAATGGTGTTTGTAAATAGGATATCATTTCCACATCTTGTACAGCAATTAACCACTAGGAAGAATGCATACAATGTGTTAATTATTGAAACTGTGCTACCAATTTGGTTTGAAACTGTCTCATTGCTATTTGTTTCTCAACAAAATTATGGAAAAAAAATTTAAAAAAAGAATTTTATAGGAGAATAAAAAAGAAAAGAAAAGTGGCTGGGTGGCCTAAGCAAATGTTTTAAAAACATATCACTCCTTTCAATCTAGAGAGTGAAACACCAGCCACACTCTCACACTTCAAGTAAAACATTGGTCCTCTACTCAAAGTGCCACATTACAAACATCAGTCAACATGAGAGTTAAATTTTACCAGCTTCCATTAATGAGTTAAGGAGACCCAGAGGAAGAAAAGTTTAATTGATAAATAATGAAGTTAATTCATTATTAAGTGGAATTTGCTTAGGGGTCCAAAGTTCCATGGAGGGGGTTCCCTGGGGTTTCCTACCTTACTAACACAGCATGTTTTGTACACAGGTGCTTAGTAAATAAACATTGGTTATATTATTGAATGAGAGCCTTGAAAGTATAATCTTGATGTTTTATCCTTTCATCTACTGTACATTATTCTCTGGGTTCAATGAGATGAGCTCATAGCAGCACATGCCTCAAAAGTTCCATGCAGGTATGCAGGTCCTTCCTCGGCAGGGAGGGAGGCTCCCTCGTGTTTGAAGAGTCAAAGATCCTCATCAGCTTCGATCATGCCTTGTGTGTTTGGAGGAGCATCAGAGTTGCTCCTCCACAGGGCATATGGGAGCCCGATCCTCAGTGTGTCATGCTCATGGTAGCATCTGTTTGAAATGCAGAATCCCAGACCTGTGCCCACTCACCTAAACCAGAACCTCACAAAATCTTTAGGAGATTTGTAAGCACAATAAAAGTTAATTGCTGAGCCACAGAGCCAAAGATAGACGTGAACCGCCACATACAGATTGCCAGGAAGACAGCTTAAAGAACAGCAAGGATGGTTTGAAAAGACCTGGAATGTAAGGAGAAAGAATGCAAAGGTAATATGGGGTGAAGTGATGGAGAAAAATCACCAGTGATCCTTGGGTTATGCCAGACATAGAGCTGGTACACAGAGAAATCACTAGGACCAACGTCAGTGGCTGAACACAAGTTAGAGCTTGGTAAATCATGGCTTTAGGCTCAGAAAAGGCTTGGAGTCAGAAAGCCTTGGGATTCAGATCTTCCCTTTATTATCTGAAGGCCTAACACAGACTACCCCATAATGTGTGACTCCAAACAGCATCTGTTCGCTTGCTCCTGATTACCTGGGGAGGAGTTTGGACCTGGTTCTGCTGAGACTGCTTGTCTGCAGGCTGGCAGGTGGGCTGCTGAGTAGCTGGTCCCATGTGGCCTTGTTGGCCTCTTAGTCTGACTCCGCTAGAATGTGGAGATAACTGGGCCTCCTTCTCCATGAGCCTTCTCATCTGAAATGAGAAAAGCCCAACTTTCTTCATGGGGCTGCAGTGTCCACAGGGTCACATCAGCAGCTGAATGTATAGCAGCTGCATCTATACACCCTACCAGTCAGGGTAGGTCCCAAGGCCAGCCCGACCCATGCCCCTCGCACAAGGTGTGGACATCTGCCTACCACCCTGTTGCGTGCCACTCTTTGCTCTGCAGCAAGCCACTAGCCCTATCTGAGCCTGGACTTCTTAATCCTTTAAAATGTTAATAATAACTTTTCATGGGGTTTTATTGTGTGCATAGCTCCCATGAGTGGCATGTACTTAGCACACAATAAAAGGCAACTGTTATTGTTAGTACATAGCTGAAGTTTATATGCCCTTCCCCTTTTCTTGTTTTTCTCCACTTCTTCATGGAGAGGACTTTCTCAAAGAGGGAAGCATAAGAGTCTCACTGGTGTTTTCAAAAGGGTCAGAGAGAGGACGTGGTATGTATTTGTGGAGGGGGGAGAGAGAGAGAGAGAGAGAGAGAGAGAGAGAGAGAGAGACAGACAGACAGACAGACAGACAGACAGACAGACAGACAGACGAGACAAAGACAAGACAGAGACAGAGACAGAGAGACAGAGACCAGCAAAGGACACTTAAAAATGAACTAAAGACCAAAGATTGATGAAGAGAAATGACTTCATGAGTGAAAACTGTGAACAGAAGTACAGAAAAAACACCAGATGGCTGGACAGTCATGCACCATCAGTGATGCAAAGGCTTTCTAGTTAGTGTGTGTCCGAGGACCAGTGGACCAACATCACCACAAATGTTAGAACTCAAGTGTTTTGAGAAAGGTTTTCACTATGTAGGCTGGCCTCACACTAGAGGCAATACTCCTGCCTTGGCCTCCAGAAGGGTGGATTACAAGTGTGTGCTACCCACAACTGGCCATAGAAAGGAAAAATGTTGAAGCTGAGTCCTGCATTACAAGAAAATCTGCCCTTGGATAAAATCCTGAGTGATTTGGATGCCCTTGATGTGGCAAGGCCTGTGATGAAGAGCCCCTGCCACTTTGGTGGCTGGACTGAGTCCTTTAGGAACAGTTAGATCACTCAGATGTGGGTTGGAGCTAATGGGAGAAAGAAGAAAATATGTGTCAACCTGTCCTCATCTTTTGAGACAGGTGGGGCCAAATAGTTTGAGTCCATCAGTTTAATCAGAAGACAGGGCGATCCAGGAAAGGGGAAGAGAAATGGGCAGAATTTTTTTGGCATGTACTTAGGTATTTGTAAGTGCATGGGAGAAAGAAGAAAAACTTAACATGGAATAAAGCATGAAGAAAGTATTGTACTCAAAGTAGTAAGCAAACAGGGGCAGGGTTTATGGTGCACATACGCCAGGTAGGGATGTGCCTCAGAACTGGGAGAGCAATGCTCATTAAAAGGCATGAACTTGGAATTGCTTTTGCCAGTATCAACTACAAAAAGCATTCACTACATTGAAATTATGGGGAGAATCGTACTTCATACCTCATACTGATTGAATTAAGGGAAAATTCCTATAAAGCCTGAGGAGCAGACCACACACTTCAGCCAAAAACTCTTTCTTCTTCTTCTTCCTCTTCCTCTTCGTTTTCTTCTTCTTTTTGGCTGTACCAAGGATTGAACTCAGGACCCCACACTTGCCAGGTAAGCACTTATTCTACTGAGCTATCACCCCGGCCCCTGTATGATACTTGTGCTAAGCAAATTACAGCCCCTACTGCGTTAGGACTTTCCTCCTTTCTCTTTTTTGTCTTTTCTCCCCTCCCCTCCCTTGCCCTCCCCTCCCCCTCTTTCCCCTCTATCCCCCACCTCTCATTTCCTCTCCATTTCCCCCTTCCCCTCCCCTCCCCTGCCCCTCATCTTTCCCCTCCCCTCCCTCCTGTTTAACTTCCCCTCTCTCTCTGTTTCCCTCCCCTTCCCTCCTTCTTGTCTTCCCTCCCTCTTTTCCTTCTCTCCTTTCCTCTCTCCCTAGCTCTTCTCTCCCTCCTTCTGTTCCCCCCTCCCTTCCTTTCCATTGGGTGGGGATTAAACCTTGGCTCATTGCTTAGAAGCAATCCCTGCCCCTTTTGGAGACAGGGTCCTGCTGATTTATTAAATTGTTCATGCTGGGCTTGAACTTGCAATCCTCCTGTCTCAGCCTTCCAGCATAGATGTGAATCACCATGGCTGACTTTGGGTGACTTTCTTAATTGTTCTTCAAAACTATTTTCTTAATGATTCTTTTAATTCTAGTAAGGTTCAGAGTCAGGGAGGTAGTGGAGTACTCAGATCTATAGGTTTAGCATTTTTGTGTTAGCTCAGAAAGATTTTATAATCCTGAGAGTAAGGTTCGTTTGTGTGTTATTTCAAATATTTGTAGAGTAAGATTTACTTGCTAGAGAATTGAGATGTCAACTTAAAAAGTGTATGTTGTAATTTCTCATTTAGTTGAAAGGCATAAAGAAGTCTTCAAAAGTCTTTTGGAATGCTTAAGTGAACTTGAGATTTACTATAGTTTGATTGCCTAGAGTCATGTAAATATTTGAGAACATTTTGCTTCTTAGCAGCATCTGAATTGCTAAAAAACAAAACAAAACAAAACAAAACAAAAACCCTCCTCCTAGTGTATTAAACATAAAACACAGTTTGGAATGGAATAAAATTAGCTACATGAATGAGCCCATTAGGGGAGGTTAATTTCTTTTCAGCTTTATGGGACAGAACTTGAATCTTCTGAGAAATGATCAGCAAACTTCAGTGCGCACACAAGTAGAATAACAAGGTTTCTATGTTAAACTTCCAGATATAAGGAAAACTAGGTTTAGAATTGGTTAAGATGTGTTGCTTTAATAAATTTATAGCAATTTTGTTTGTTTTTTGAGACAAGGTCTTGCTGTGTAGCTCAGCCTGGCCTTGAACTCACTATAGAACCCATGCTAGCCTCAGACTCCTAGCAGTTCTCCTGCCTCAGCCTCTCAAGTGCTGGGATTACAGGTGTGCACCACCATGCCTGGCTTACATAAATTTTTTAAAACCCAAGGGATCTGCAGATAATTTCAATTGTGCTCAGGAGGCCCCTCCCCCAGCCTGGGATGTCCCTGTGGCCTGTTAGAGGTGAGCAATGCAGGCCAGGGAAGCTCGGGCTTGCTCCCTGTTCCCAGTGGCCTGAACTCCACCTTCTGTGGGATCAGGGATCAGCCCAGTATTCGACTCTCACAGGACCACACACTCAGCTGTGAGCTGTATGTGCCTGGGGATCTAATCTGCGAAAGTGCACAGTGTAACGATAACAGAAAGGAAGTGCGCGGCCAATGGAACACCCTCGGACCAGCTGGAGACCACCCTCCCTCCTCCATGGAAAACTGACCTCCATGGAAGTGGCTCCAGGTCCCTAAAAGGTGGGGAGCCTATGTTCCAAAGTCCCCATTAGGAACACCCAAAATCTCATCTTGACATAACTAATTCAAATTATCACCACCTTCTAGTAAGTTCAGAGGCATTTTAAAGACAAGAATTTTTTTTTAAATGTTGTACTTACATCTCACACAAAGACTTTCAAAGATACAACTTTGAGGTTCCCATGAGCTGCTCCCACCCAGAACCCACAGGTACCTGGCCAGCAGCCTGTGCGGTGGCCTCCAGTGTGGCTCCCTCCCAGCCACTGCTGCTGCCTCTGTCACCCAGGGCAGGAGAGGAAGTCACATCAGACCCCACCCCCACCAGTGACGGTGCTGGTCTGGTTGTCAAAATTAGAATACTAAGTTTGCTCATTTTCCCTTCTCAAAGAACCCATAGCTCAATCCTATATGACAAATTGGAGTCTCTGAGCAGCACCATGGTGGTAGGCAAGAACAAGCACCTTTTATGAAAGACAGCAAAAAAGAAGCCAAGAAAAAAGTGGTTGATCCATTTTCTAAAAAAGACTGGTATGATGTGAAGGCACCAGCTATCTGCAACATAAGAAATATTGGAAAAATACTCTCACCAGAACTCAAGGAACCAAAATTACATCTGATGGGCTCAAAGGTTGTGTGTTTGAAGTGAGCCTTGCTGATCTGCAGAATGAGGAAGTTGCCTTTAGAAAATTCAAGTTAATTACTGAAGATGTTCAGGGTAAAAACTGCTGACTAACTTCCATGGCATGGACCTCACCCGGGACAAAATGTGTTCCATGGTCAAAAAATGGCAGACCGTGATCGAAGCTCATGTTGATGTCAAGACTACCAATGGTTGTTTGCTTTGACTGTTCTGTGTTGGCTTTATTTTATTTAACTTTTTTTTTTTTTTTTTTTTTTTTTTTTTTTTTTTTTTTTTTTTTTTTTGTGGAACCAGGGATTGAACTCAGGCCTTGCACTTGCCAGGTAAGCACTTATTCTACTGAGCCATCTTCCCAGCACTGTGTTGGCTTTACTAAAAAATGGAATAATTAGATATGGAAGATCTCTGCTGCTCAGCACCAACAGGTCTGCCAGAACCAGAAGAAGATGATGGAAATCATGACCTGAGAGGTGCAGACAAATGACTTGAAGGCAGTAGTCAATAAACTGTTTCCAGACAGCACTGGGAAAGGCATAGAAAAGGCTTGCCAATCTATCCTCTTCATGATGTCTTTGTTCGAAAAGTAAAAATGCTGAAGAAGCCCCAGTTTGAATTGGGAAAACTCATGGAGCGTCATGGTGGAAGTAGCAGCTCTGGAGATGAGACTGGAGCTAAAGTTGAATGAGCTGATGGATATGAACCACCAGTCCAGGAGCCTGTTTAAGATCCAGATTTTTAATAGTGATAAATAAAGTCCTATTTGTGAAGAAAAAAAAACCAAATTGGAAATAGTTTGGAAAACTCTATTTTAAAAGCAATGTTCAGCTCCTAAAGAGCTTATTTTTCTTGTATCATGAGGCTGCCTTCCCAGTGGTGTGGAGCTACAGTCAGAGGTTAAGGGAGACTGGGCTTTTCCAGGACTGCCAACACATCATGCTGCTTCAGAAGGAGGGCTTTGGTTGCACTGGTGCTTCTGAGGATTTCAACAGAATAAAACAAGACACATCACCAACCAACTGTGGGGTTTGCTTTCCCCTTGTGGACTGATAAATCTAGCTGGGGAAGTAACGGGAGTCACCTCCATGCCAGTGGACCATGCTTAGTGTTGACAAGCCTGCTCTTTCCTCATCTCTGAAGAATTCAAGCCAGCAGAGCAGGAAGCCTGGATATACAGTAAATATTTTTCACAGTCCAGTGTGCAGGTAGGAGAGCTCTTCAGGTTTGTTTCTCAAACTGAATGCTTGGTGCAAGGTGTAACTGTTGGTAACATCTCCCCTCTTTCTTCTTGAAGCTTTTCTCTTTCAATACCCTCATCCCTCAGTGACAAAGGGGTTGGTTCCAGGACTCCCCCAGATTATGAAAGTCTGAGGGTATTCTAAGAAACTTGTGATCCTCTTGCTGCCAGCTTCCAGAGTGCTTGAATTATAGGCCCATGTCATGCCCATTTAAGTTGGCTTTTTCATTGGTGGAGAGATCCTTCTTAGATTCCAGTGGTGTGGAGCTACAGTCAGAGATTAAGGGAGACTGGGCTTAACAGGACTTCCAACACATCATGCTTCTTCAGAAGGAGGGCTTTGGTTCCACTGGTGCCTCTGAGGATTTCAACAGAAAGAAATAAGACACATCACCAACCACCTGGGGGGTTTGCAAGACGCATCACCAACCAACTGTGGGGTTTGCAACGTGTAACTGTTGGTGACATCTCCCCTCCTTCTTCCTGAAGCTTTTCTTTTTCAATACCCTCATCCCTCAGTGACAAAGGAATTGGTACCATGACGTTTGGTACTAAAAGGCAGTTTTCAGAGTATTGAAGACTTACTCTTTTTCTTGCAGTACCTGGAATTGAACCCAGGGCTTCATGAGCTAGGCAAACACCACCACTAAGCTACACCTCAGCCTTCATGTTTTTCTCCTGTTACATTCTTCCCAGGAGGAAGAAAATTCACTTTTGGTAGGAAGAAGGCAGCAGTTAGGGCCTCCTGCACCTTTCTGTAGCCTCTCCGGGTACAGACTCCTGATGGCCCACAGCAGCTCAGGGACCCCGCCCACTTCTTTGCCCTGGAAAAGGAAGCGAAGAGGGAAATTATTTTCTTTACTTGAAATGCCCCACTTCTGCAGGTGCCCTGCCACCTTGTAAAGAAATCTCTATTGTTACGCAACACAACTGACAACTGCAGTCTTCTGCAGAGTAAGCTGTTATCGATCTTTCATTTTTAAGGACATTTTCAAATGGCTACATAGAATAATAAATTTCCAACCTTATAGAAGCCAAATAAAAGATTAGTGTGATTCAATGAAGGCCGCCTCCAATTAATTTAATCTAGACGAGAAACTGCAAAATGGTTTCTAATACTTATCACAATTACAATGACATTAAGGCAGCCTTTTGGGTTGTTTTTGTTTCTTTGTAAATGGGATTTAAGTAACATACCCTACCAGGATGATAAATCCAACTGCATGACTACCAGGTGCAAGGATTCTATTTGTGTGGCATGCCCAGGGCTGCTAATCCCTTCTCCGCTTCTTTCTGCTTGCAGCCGCGCGCTTCCTGGCGCGCGCTGTAATAACAGGCAGCTGTCCTGTCCACCCCACCGAAAAATGAGATAATAAGGCCGGCAAATGATGTCCTTTATGTTGTGAATCTACCACTTCCTGCAGTTTTCTTCTCAAATGATGTAAGTAACAAGGACCTGGGCAATTTTCACACTGTTTTTTCTTCCTAAAAAGTTTGTCCAAATTCTTGGTAAATGTCATTTCCCTTTGGGATATTTGGTGGAAAAAGAGGCAGCCTGCTTCATTGCACCAGGACAGAAGGCTTCCAAAAAGCCTCTGAATGGGGTTTGTGAATGGAAATTCCCCCTCAAAAGCCACTGAGGTGATCGGAACTGTCGCTAGGGCCTGGAGGGATGGGTTTGGCTCACGTAGAAGACAACTGCTGGGGACCTTTCTGGCATGCCACTGGGCTAACCTGCCCTTTTAGAAGCTGCTACAAGAGCAACAGTGTCCTGTGACTCTTGAACAGGGCCACCTGGTGATCTCTTGGCCACCAGGGAAGATGACGACTGGTGGAGAGGGATGCCTTGCCCGAGAGCCCAGGGCCATGTGTCATGTGCATGCTTGAGTGATCCTGTCTCTCCTTTTTTTTTCTTAGAGTTTAAATTTTAAAAATTTATTACAGTTAAAGGCACACTGCTGCCATCACCCTCCAGTAGTCCCCTTCCTACTCTGCCTTGCTCTGGACACATTTGTCCCATCATTCCTGCCACCTTCCAGGCCTGTTCTGGAAGCTCTCATTCCCCAAGTTTTTTAGTCACGCCATCGTGGTTGCCGTGGTGTCCCGAATCTATTTAGAACCTTTACCTTTCGCAGTCAGTTTGGCTTCAGCGAGGAGTCAGAAGTCACAGTGCCAGATCCCGCGAACAAGGCAGATGAGGTCAACGCGTGGTGTTTTCTGAGTTTGCCTTGCTGTGGGACGGCCTTGAGAAGCAGCACTCGCCGTATTTTTTGTCATACTCATAAAGACACTCACAAAAGAGGGCTCTCAGACCTGCTTCAGGAAAGGGCAGGAACACAGGAAAAGAGCTGGAAGCCGGGGGAGCATTCTGGGAGGGAGACTTTATGGTGGTGTGTGCTTCACTGCAAACACTTTAGAAATTCAAACATTCATCATATATGTTTGTATGCTCAGCCCTGTCTTTGCTCAGCCTTCTTTCTTGCCTCTCATTCTTCTGAAAACCCCCTTCTTGCTTTCTTCAGAACCTGCTCACCACCTCTGGAGATCTCTTGATGACTCACCCATTACTTATGTACTAAGAAATCTTCTCATTACTCTGTCACCCCAGGAAGCCATATTTTCTGGGCATTGTTTGCGGAATAATACTCTAGTGATTGTCTCTCGGGGCTTCAAAGGCATCACTTGACAGCCTTCTGGTTTCTTCTGCTGAGAAGTCTGCTGTTAATTATTGTTCACTTCTCAATGTCCCTCTGTTCTCTAGATACTTTTATAATTTTCTCTGAGTCTTTTGCATTAATTGGTTTTGCTCTGGTCTCTACGTATTGATTGCTTTACCCTCACTGTACTTGTGATACATTGATAACATGGTCTTTCCAGCTGACGCACGCCTGTAATCCCAGCACTTGGGAGGCTGGTGCAGGAAGGTCATTGCATGTGCAAGGCCAGCCTGGGCTACAAAATGAGTTCAAGATCAGCCTGAACTGCCTAGTGAGACAGTGTCTCAGAAAGTCAAAAACATGGATTCTTCTGTCTGTTAGACTTGCTCATTTTTTGCTCAGTATTTCTTAATTAGTAAAAATTTTCAGCATCATTTCTTCCACTGTATTTTCTTCATCAGTGATTCTCTCTTTAGCTAGAAAGACTGTCAAATGACAATAACATGATTTGAATTTCTCCTTCGATCTGAAACAATTTTAGACAAGCATGAGACTCAGTAGCTCTCAAGCCATGGGCCATCAAATAACAAAAGGGCAATAATAGCTTTTCTTTTTGGTACGAGGAATCAAACTTAGGGCCTTGCGCTTACCTGGCAGGCACACAGCAATAATAGTTTGTAGAGGTTTCAGCTCATAACCGGCGGGCTCCAAGGCAGGATGGCACATGGAGCCACCATTCATAGCAGCAGAAGACAGCAAAAGCAAAAGGAAAGCAAGAGCACAAAGGGCCGGCCTCTCCCTCTTTTCGCTGAAAGGGCAGAGAAAGCTCACACCAGAGTAAACCCCAGCATCCTGGTGGCCGGGGGAGAGGTTGGTGCTTTGTCCTAAGGTGAGCGTGTACTTCTTGGTACTCTTTGCTAGCAGTGAGAATCCCTCTGACTGAAGTGCTGCCCGTACGTAGGGGAAGCGTATGTTCAGAGATCTGGATGTTAGAATCTGGATTTTCTAAGACCTGTCCAGTTGTCTGTTCTAATTCTTTCATGAACTGTGCTTGTAGTCTGAGATGGAGGCAATGGCTAGAGAGACATAATCCCAACATTCCACACACAGATGCCACGGTGTGTGTGTGTGTGTGTGTGTGTGTGTGTGTGTGCGCGTATGAGTGTGTGAAGTTCTAATGGGCTGAGTGAATTTGGAATGAAACAGCCTGAGAGAAAAATACCTGTTTAGTTTCATCAATTTATTTCAACTGTACGGACTTCATGTCCCTAGGGAAGAAGGATCTTGTTTCTGTAATGAAATCAGATTCCTTTTTTCTTTTTAATCTTTTATTTACTTATTTTGGTACAGGGTCTCACTATGCAGCTCAGACTCATAGTGATCCTCCTGTCTCAGGCTCCCCAGTGCTGGGATTGCAAGTGCATACCACCATACCTGGTTTTGGTAGCTGGCATAGCTTGCCTGGGGTTCCAGGGCTGGCAAGGCACGCAAGTACTGGGGATTGAACATGGGCTCTTGCACTTGCCAGGTGGGTACTTAGACCACCAAGCTGTCTCCCCATCCCCCATGAAGTCAGAGTCTTCTTACTCTCCAATTACTGGAATGAGCCTTAAAGGAGCTGCAGGACAGGGACTTCCCTGGGGATGGGGACAGTGTGCCTGCTCTTTGTGGAAGCCAGGAGGCTCCCCACAGCCTCGTGGACTCCCTGAGCAGGCCTCTTTCCTGCTTGTCCCCAGGAGAGGAACCAGCTGGCCTGGTGTGGGAGCAGCCGTGCAGGGAGGGGCCTTCAGGGGAAGGACGGATTTAATAAAGGAGCAGAGGGGTTCGCTTTGCAGACAGACACCTCTTGCTCCCTCCTTTGCCTCTCCTACACCTTTTCATGCCATGCAGTCACCTCCCTGTCCATCCTGCTCCCTTCTCCAGCCCTAAATGTCTTTTCTCCCCTTCCATTCCTATTCTTTTTTTTCCATTCCTATTCTTACAGTTGAATTATGCATACAATATTGAGCACTTACTACACGTACAAGCACCAGTTCAATTGCTTTATACTAAGTCACTGGATCTGCTTAACGACCCAATAAGATATTTCTATTATTATTCTCATTTTAGGTGAACAAGTTGAGGTTCAGAGTGGTCAAATAGTTTGTCTAATGTTACTCAGCCAGCAAATGGAAAGAATTAGGAGGTTCACAAGCTTGACTTCTAAGTTTCTATACCCTTTTAGGAACAGGGAAAATGGGCAGTGCTGTTCTGGACAACCCCAGGAGCCATATAATGTGTAATAAAGCATCTTGGAGACTTGATAAAGTATCTGTGAAGTGTACAGCAAGTGAAACAGAACTCTTGCAAACTTTTCACATACTATTCACAGAGTGAAAAACAGTTCTTTCAGGGAAGACGTTTCTAATGCTGGGCCTGAAAGAAAAAATCAATCCCAGTACCCAGGGAGGCTGAGGCAGGAAGACTGAATATTTGAATCTCTCCTGGCACCTTAGCCAGACTTTGGCTCAAAATAAACAATGAAATGGACTGGGGCTGTAGATCAGTGGTACAGAGCCCCTGGTTCAGGCCCTAGCACTGAACAGCAATAACAAAGAAGCAAGCGCCAGCCAGAGCAGTTTGTACAGCAGGATACCATTTTTGTTAAAAACAACATACACACACACACACACACACACACACACACACACACACCCCTGGCAAGACAACCATACATTGCTAACTGTGGTTATACCTCCTACAAAGTAGATGGCAAGGGGATTGTGGCAGGAAGGTTCACATTTTCTATTTATAGTTTTGTATTTTTTAAAAAAGTATTTTATATCAAATGTGATTTGCATTGATAGAAAACATTCTGGAAAATAAAATTTATTGAAGGTGAGAGAGAGATAGAAAAGCTCTTTGAACAGAATGCCCATTTGGTGTTTGGGTAACAAGACGGACCTACTCACAATCAAGTCACAAGTTTTAAAATTCTGTTATCACCCTGAAGACATTTGTGGGTTTTTCTTTTTTCCTTGGAACAAGAGATTAAACTCAGGAGTCCTGAGCTATGTCCTCATCCCTGTTCCCTTTTAAAAATATTTGAGCCATGGTCTCACTTAATTGTCCAGGCTTAGGAACTTAGGATCCTCCGAGTATCCTCCTGAGTAGCTCGGATTATAGGTGTGCACCACTGCACCCCACAGACATTTGCATTTTGCAAGAAAGCAAATTCTATCAAATATAAGTCAAACGACAGATGGTGGGAGAAGAGTTTTAAGCAGCAGGAGTCTGAGAAGGATCCAATAGAGAACTGGGTCTGGAGTCCCTCATTCTCCATGATCTAGCTGCACTGTGGAACCCCCCCCCCCCCCCCTTTTGCCTCAGCCTCTCCTCCCCCCCCCCCCCCCCCCCCCGACATCTGGGATGCCTGCAGATGGAAGCTGCGGGGCTGGCAAGGGAAACACAAGTCACAGAGAGACTAGCGGGGGAGGGGCAAGCACCACAGGGTGCAGGCGATGCAGAGCAGGTTTGGGGAGAAGGCCCTGGAGCTCAGAGCTGGGGGCTGCTGCTCAAGACTCTGCTGCCCTCTGCTAGCCCCATGTCTGTCCCTCACTGTGTCCCCATGCTGTCCCTCACGGCAAAGGCTGCAGGAAGGGACAGGGACCGGCCATCAGCAGATAGCACATGCCCTGCACACAGGCCTAGCCCAGCCCCTGGCTTATTCTTATCTTCACTTACCCTCCTGAGTGTTCAGGTTTTGCTATTTTCCAAACTAAGGAGACTCCCATACACACACACACACACACACACACACACACACACACACGCTAAAAATGTTTGCAATGACAATGAATAAATTTTTTAAACAGAAAGAAGAAAATCTTCACTGTGATAAATTCCAAATGTCCCCACAACTGTTGATTTTGGAATGAAACACAGTGTGGCTGCACACTGGGTCATTCAGGGCCTGGTAGGGGCACTGATCCTGTAGTTTTCCCTGAGGAGAAACTGCTGAGATTTTCTACCTCCCAGCAGAGGCCAACTGAGATTTCCCTGACCGGCTTCCCTAAGCAGCCCTGAGGAGTAGGTCACCTGCACACAGGGCTGAGGGCAGGCCAGAGCTGGCTTCCTGGGCCGAGGAAGCTTTCCTGCTGTGCACTCCCCTCCGGGCTGTGGGCAGATTGCCCAGGCAGCCAGGCTGAGGGACAGACAAGAGAGCTGGTCGCTTGCATGTCCTTTCAGCATGCAGCACATTTGTGGTTTACAGCGTCTGTCGACGGATTGAAAGGTCTGAGGTTCAAACTCTCAGGGTCTCAAGGGAAAAGAAAAGGATTCTTAGTAAGAAAACATTCCTAGCAGCTCCTCTCAAGGGTGCATTTGTGAAGCCCTAACTCTTGACCCCTGTGTGAGAAAGCGTGTCTCTCAGTAGAAAACCGGAAGGCATGTGACCCCAGGCCCCAGTGGTGAATTCTCCTGGGCCAGGCCACACAGATGCTCTGTGGAGCTGCTGCCCAGCAAGGAAGGGCCACCAGGCCAGGGAAGGCCGCACTGAGAAGCCTTTCAGGTCTTTCCTCTGAGAAATGTGTGTCCTGGTGTGCTCAGAATATGTGGCATTTCAGAGCCCAGGAGCAGGGAATGAAAGGAAGGAAAACTCTTTTTTTACCTCATGAATTTAAATGCACAGAAAGAAAATTCTCTACAAGTTTGCTGGCAATAGAAATGCAAAAATAAGGCACTGCCACAATGACTTTTCTTTCCTTTCAGGAAGGCAAGATTTTGAACTCACTTCTGAGCTCCTCAAATCCTCACAATATAGACAGTTGGAGAAGTGGGAATCAGCACAGGACCCTGCCCAGTTTGTGACACCTCAGGGTCAGGAAGAAGCTTTGCCAGGCAGCCACAGGGCCACTGCCCCCTGGTGTCATTCAAGTTTAATTTTGCCAGATAGTTGTCAGGCTCCAGTTCCAGATAGTAATTTTTGAAAGGTGTAGAAAATGCCTACACTAAACGCCAAAGAAAGGCTTCTTGGTGACCTAAGAATGACTGGGTCACCAAGTGTGTCTCTCAGTAGAAAAACAGAAGGCATGTGACCCCATGGACAGGGGTTCAAGCCCTGCCATGTGCTAGAGTGAGTGAGGGCCCCTTGGCCCCCTGTAGACCTCTGTCCACCTGATAAAAACTGTTTCAGTGATTATTTATTACTCAGGATCCCATTTCAAGAGCTTTACATTTGCATCAGGAATCTGTCTGGGGGACAGAACACAGGGGCAGAATGACTATGGAGCTGCCTTTATCTCCCTTCCTGGAACAGCTCAACCAGTGCTAGATGGGCCATGGGCTTCAGGGCCTGTCAAGAAGAACCAGTGAAATGATGGAAAGTATTTCTTAAGATTTTTTCTGTAATTATAACAATCATAGAAAAAGCCCCTGCAAATCTTTCCTGGAGGTGATGTTAGGATGAGCAAGTGTCAGAAAACTCTAAGTACAGTCTATTCTTGCTATTCAGGTGGTTATTTTCTGCAGAGTCACTGTGTATACTGAATTAAAAAACTCACAGCCAAGCATGGTGCTGCAGGCCAGGAATCCCAGCACTCTGGGAAGTTGAGGCAGGAGAATCACAAGTTTGAGCACAACCTAGGTAATGTAGTGGCTTAGCAAGACTATATCTCAAAAAGGAAAAAAAAATTAAAAAGGGAGCTGGGGTTATAAAGTCTTTAGGCTCAAAAACGGGGGGGGGTGAGAAAGAGAGATTGAGAGAGAGAGAGACAGAAAGAGAGAGAGAGAGAGAGAGAGAGAGAGAGAGAGAAAGACAGAACTGTTGCTCCTGGGGAAAGAGCTTTTGGTTACAACCCCTCCACACACATCC
>NW_004524595.1:19434214-19439415 GCF_000260255.1 Octodon degus | reverse complement strand
GAACAATAAGAACCACTGAAAAGTGAAAACTGAGTGCTGTGTGTCTCTCAGGGAAGATTCCAGAAAGCCTATTCTTTTTTTTTTTTTTTTTTTTTGTATTTTTAGGGAAGGGTGTACAGGGTATTCAGGGTCTCACTACTAGATCGGACTTGTAGTGATCCTCCTGTATACAGCCTCTTGAGATCTGGGATTACAGACGTGCACCACCATGCCCAGTCTCAATGACCATCTCAGCGTGCCCCAGGGACAGGGCTGGCACGGCAAGAATGCCTATTCTTTTTTTTGTGAACCAGGGATTGAACTCAGGCCCTTGTGCTTGCCAGGGAAGCGCTTATTCCACTGAGCCATCTCCCCGGCCCAGAATGCCTATTCTTATTTCACAACATTTCCCTGAAGATCTATGAGGTATACTAGAAAAATGTGGTGGATGTTTAAATTAAAATGCATTTGTGACAGTAGTCACATTGCTACTAATCCCCTTCAAAATGCACTCTGAAATTCTAACACACATATCCCATTGTTCTTGTCACTTTCTAGGAACAATTCTGAAAGTCCTCTTTTGTGAGTGTCTCTAGCGGCAATGTCATGGCTGCCCTCATGTCCTGAATCAATTCATTTACCTTGCATGGTCATTTTGACTTGGGAGAAGGGCCCGGAGTTGCATGGTGCCAGATCTGGTGAGTAAGGCGGGTGATGGTGAAGACACACTGTTATGGCTTACAAGTCACATCTCCATTGAATCTGCACTTGGCAGCAGCTTTTACTGTATTTTTTTAAAAAATCATACCTTATAAAGACATCCACAAGAGAAGAATTCCAGAATTTCTTTGAAAGTGACAAGAATAATGGGACAAGTGTGGGTGAACGAGGGGGAGGATTTTGAGGAGGCTAAATGGCAGTGGATCTTGTCTTCCCCACGTTGCTATACTCCAGGGTCTGGGCTCTCAGAGAGGCTGTTTCTCTGCTGCTTACCACTCTGCCATCTTGGTCATCTGTCTCAGCAATGTATTCTTTACTGTAACAATTATTTAAATTATATATATATATATATCCGGAAATCATTCAGTATATTTTTATCCCACTTATCATTGCTATCTTGCCTATACTAGCCTCTATAAAGGGAAACACAGTACATTACTTCTGCCATTCACTTGGAATTATGGAAACACTTTCTTAGCTTCCTTGAAGAGCACTAACCGGAAAGCCCATTTAGAAAGGTCAGTGCTGGTGAAGACCAGAAGTGACTGAAGAGGACCGCAGGCCCAGAGGCAGCAAACCCCAAACGCTCTGTGCATGGAGAGTGTGTCCTGCCCTCGCAGGAGGGTGCTGGGTCTTAGAGGACCACTGTCCTCAGGCCAGCGTACTGCTCTATCCGAGTCCTCCCTCCGCTCCCCCTCCCCTAGACAACTTGCCAGAATTCACCTGCGCTTCAGTGCTTCATCCAGAGCTGAACTTGCAAACACAGTTGACTTGCCCGCTTCTGAAAGCACTTCCTGCTTATCCCTGGGGCTGGAAACATCTGTGCTGAGACCAGTTTGTTCTGTGTGGTGACCCTGGGGTCTTCATTCACTGAAGTTAGCAACCATCTCCGTGTGTCTCTCCACTCTGGCAAAGCCCTCCAACCCCGGTGCTGAGAGTCGGGTTTGAGCAGTTGCTGGTGGATGAGCATCCTCTTACCTGGTGAACTGGCCTCTGAAATTCTGCCCCCACCATGAGGCCTTGGAGCCTGCCCACCTCCTTGTCTCCTGGCAGGGGCCACAGTTTAGGAACGGTAGACTCCTTTTTAACCCTCTGACTCAAGGTTGACCTTTGCCCCCAAATTCGCTGTGGTCTTGTCCCGATTTTCCAGTTTCCTGACCTCTTGCTTGTCTTAATCCGTAGCAGCCACAGACTCTGCAACCTCCAGCCTGCCTGCTTAGTACCTCCCTGTGAGGCTGCTTCCTGCTGGTGCACTCCCGTTCCAGCCCCATGTGATGCTCTGATGGTATAAGTCTCCTTCTGGGAAGGGGTCTGGTTTCTGTGCCCATCACGGAGCATCCTGACAAGTGGGTTGACCAAAGAAGAACCAGGATGCGGGCACAGCCTTGCTACTGTTAGGTCTGTCACTGGCTGGTCATGAGCTACTTGCTGACAGGCAACCTGTACAGTGGGTGTTTAAGTTTCTTCTGGGCCAAGGATAATCGTAGCATATTAGAGGTTGAAAAGACACTGCACGCCCTTGTATCAAAGCTAAAAACAGAACCCTGGGAGAGTAAAGAGACTTGCCAGAAGTCACACAGCTGGTCAGAGGTAGGACAAGCATCTAGGTCATCTGGTCCAAAGCCTAAGCCTGGTTCATTATATATTGCATGTCTCCTATTTAGTTGAAGGTAGCCCAGGAAATAAGGCTGACTGTACCTTTTATAAGGACCCTTCTTTGTAGTTACAGGAACCATTGTAGTTGGTTTATAAATTTGATAAGGGAGCTAGATGTTTACAATATAGCTACAGGGGCTAAAAGATTAGGCCCTCGCTGGCTTCTAGAAGTGACCATCAGAAGTGAACACAGGGGATTGCCTTCTGTGTCCCTCTCTGCGGACTTGAGAAACTTCTGTTCTAACCAGTGGTCCAGTTTCTCTTGCTTTCCCATGATGCGGCAATCAGGAAATCACTCCCAGAGCTGTGTGGTCCTGAGCTGTTCTGTCCCTGCCCAGCTCCATTTCTAAATCATGTGTCTGATCTGTGCAGGGTGGAGTGTGCTTCTAGCGCCAGGTACTCAAGAGGCTGAGACAGGAGGACCATTGGAGCCAGGGGTTCAAGGCCAGCCTGAGCAGCATGAGGAGGGCCTGTCTAAAGCAAGCCAAAAGCCAGTTTACCTCCCTAACCAATGCAGCTGATTGGTATAACCTGAGTCAGAGCCAGAATCCTGGTCCCTGGGGGTCTACGGTGTAGGCTTTCCCGGCAGCGCAATGCAAGCAGGAAGAAGCTAGGCTGGATTGGAAGGGTCTAACATAGAGTTCTCACCCACTAGGCTTCAGTTTCTTTATCTACAAAATGGGAAAACAGCTTTTGCTGATTTTTTTTTTTTTTTTTTTCTCCGAAAGCCTTCAGGGCAGGTTTGGCTGGCTTGAGTTGTGGGGATCGAACCACAGCAACCTGAGCCTGACTGCTTTGTTGAAGCAGCCACTTAAAGAACTGAGCTAAGTAAGGGGCAGGCCTCCATTGAGCTAAGGGGCAGGCCCCCACTTTTGTTGATTTCATAGTCATTATTAACAGTAGGAGAATGTACTGTAAATGAAATATGATTCCAGAGACCTCCTGAATGACCAATAGGCAATAGCTACTGCTTTTAAGATTTTAGTGGGAAAAAATGACTTTAGCAATGAACTTGGAGCAGGTTTCACAGTCTGTCCTCAACCGCCTTGAGTTTCACTTCTCTGCAAGGTGAAGGGGCCAGGGCTTCAATTCCCGGGCCTGCTGCCAGCTGCCCCTGGGGCGTGGTGCGATTGCAATTGAGACTGGTATGGTGGTGTGTGCCTGTAATCCCAGCTCTTGGGAGGCTGTAAACAGGCAGATCACTATGAGTCTGATCCAGTAGTGAGACCCTGAACACCCTGTAGACCCTTCCCTAAAATAAACACACACACACACACACACACACACACATTGTCTATTGAAATATACTTTTGGGAATAGTCTTATCACTCCTTCTTTCACAGGAAGAAAAATGGGGCCCAGAGAAGATCAAAGCCAACATGATCCAAATAAAATCACTAATATTGTATCCAGAACCAGCATGAGTCTAATCCTCTTTCCAGTACAAATGACCAAAGACAGTGGAGATGGCTGCATCTTCAATTTTGCAAAATATTATAAAACCATTTAAAGAGCTCCATTTTTTTAAAAAGTCTGTCTTGGCATATATGTACAGATTGGGGGGGCATCCACATTATTCTAAAAAAAAACAACACAATAGAGTCTCAAAGAACAGTTAACACTATGAATGGGAAATATTAGAGGTATAGGACTCTTGTTCAGATCAGAAATTAGATGAGTGTGACTTCTAATGCTGTTATAATTTCATGTTGTCCAGAGTCCTAGGTAATTTACTGAGAAGAATAAGAAATGGAGCATGTCAGTAGGATGCAGACTAAATTATCATTATTTGCAAATCTTTGATGTTATACATAATGTATAATTATCTCCCAAGAAAACACAAAAGAGACCATTGAAAAATTGCAGTCATAGCTACAATAAGAATTCAATGATATGGCCAGTTAAAAACATATATATTTAAAAAGTTAATTGTTTTCTTTTATCTCAGTGATAATGAGCTTGAAATTATAATGCAAAAATAAAGTCCTATTCTCGACAGAAATCATCATTTACCTAGAAATAACTTAGGAAGACATGTGCTGGGCTTGTGGGAAGTAACAGTATTTTACAAAGGACATAATATAATGGAGGCTTGGATAAATGAAAAACAGATTTGATCCCTAGAGGTAAAGACTAATAGTATAAAGATGTCACTTCTTTCTCAAGAAATATATCCCTTTAAATACATCTCCAATAAAAATCCAACAAAGTAATCTATGGGGATTTTAAACAAGATGATTCTAAAATCTGCCTGAAAGAATAAATAAATAAAAACTAATAAAGCATTGCCATATTTTATTTGTGGGCAGCTCTATAGTAGGCTGACGCATTAAAGCATATACTGGAAGACTTCAAGTTAGAGTCATGCTCATGGCTACTTACAGGGTAGGGGGAGGCAGGTGGGCCACGACCCCATGAGGGACTTTGGACTCATCTGTTATACTTTATTTCTCTGTCTGAGACAACTGTGTTAAGATGTTAACATTTATGAATAGTAACAAATATGGTAGGTAATGTTATGCTAGAAAGAAGGCTGAGAAGGTTCATGACTCTTTACCGCCAGAGATTTTGAACTCTCAGTAATTAATACAGGACAGCTTTTGGGTAAGAATAAACCAGTGACACTAAAAATAACAACAACAAAAACCTAGAGATAGATCCAAGGAGAGTTCTTTCAAACCAGCAAGGAAACGAACAGAAGGTGATGGTCAGAACACCACTGATGTTAAGGTCACCAGATGCTGGGGATATAGCTCAGCAGCATAATAACCTGCCTGGCAAGTGCAAGGTCCTGAGTTTGATCCCTGGTACAAAAAAAGAAGAAGAAGGAGAAGGAGAAGGAGAAG
>NW_004524595.1:19429801-19434084 GCF_000260255.1 Octodon degus | reverse complement strand
GGGAGGGGAGGGAGGGAGAGGGGGGAGCAGAGAAATTTTTAAAAAGTTAAAAATGAAAACACTAAAGAGCAAGGGGAAAACATTATTGCATATTTATCTGCTTTCAGGTTACAGAAGTCAAAATCTCTGAGCCCAAATATACAATACTACTTAATGCTGACCATACCATTAAGTAGGATGAGAAACAGGTAATCTTGAACTTCACGGAGGAGAGGGAACTTTGTACAGTCTTTTGGAGGCCTGTCTAAAAAACCCTTTAACCTAATAATTCCATTATGAATGAATGAATTAATTAATTTTGGCGGAACCTGGGATTGAACTCAGGCCCTTGCACTTGCCTTGCCAGGCAAGCGCTTATTCCACTGAACTACCTCCCCAGTCCCAGAAACTTACTTTAAAGCAATGAGCAGAGAAGTACAGCGGCTTGTAGAGAGGCTGGGGATGCTGCTCAGCGGCACAGCACCTGCCTGGTGAGCATCTGGCCCTTAGTTTGATTTCTTGCACTGAAAACAAATAAACAAAAGCAAAACTAGCCTTTATCTTCGCACTCACACACGTCATGTGTCCGAAGGTGCTTCTAGAGAAATCTATGCTTATAATGCCCAGAAAACTCTAGTAAAGAGTTTAGAAAATACTTGCTCTTCTCTAAGGAAACCATCTTTAATTTCACTATTCAGGACTGGCCAAATAACTCAGTGGATTAAAGCATCTGCAAGTAGGCTCAGGGGCCAGGGATTAGATCCCGCCCCTGCTGTGCTGGTCCCATCCCCGGGGCACCCTGAGAGGGCAATTGAGATTGCACATGGTAGGCTGCGCCTGTAATCTCAGGTTTTAGGAAGCTTTAAACAGGAGAATCACTACGAGTCTGATCTAGTAGTGAGACCCTGAACACCCTGAAGACCCTTGCCTAAAAAGTACAGAAAATAATAATAATTTCTCTGTTCAGCGAGTATTAGCTTTTTATGCAAAGTAAACCACAGAATGCTAAGCCATCTGAGTAGCTTCTTAATTTAAATCATTTCTTCCACTCTCAGTCTTTGACAGACTGCATCATTTTTTTTTCCTTTTTGTACAGATCAAAGACAGAGTGTTTTATTTTTTCTTTTTGAGACAGGGACTCGCTATGTAGTTCATGGTAGCCTTGAACTCACTATATAGCTGAGGCTGGCCTTGGACTCTCAGGGATACTCCTGAGTGCTGGGATCGCAGGGGTTCGCCATCACACCTGGTGAGACAAAGGTTTATTTTCAGTGATTAACCAGCTTAGTTAGATGTTTGGATTTAATTTTTCCTCTTATATCTTTTAATAAACCATTATGAGGTAATTTTTTGGGGGGATGACTTACATTTATTATATGCACACATAGTATACATGATATATTGTTATTTAAAAAATCATTTATTTATGTTTATTTATTTGCTTATTTAGTACAAGGTCTTGCTACATAGCTCAGACTTGCAGTGATCCTCCTGTCTCAGCCTCCCCAAAACTGGTGTGGGATTACACACCAGTTTTGGAGGCCAGCACGAGGGGCCTGGGGTTCTAGGGCCTGCACACATGTAGTACTGGGGTTTGAACCTGGGTGCTTCCGCTTGCCAGGCAGGTACTTAGACCCCTGAGCTACCTCCTCAGCCCTATACATGATATTTTGTATTGCATAATAACCTTCGTAGGAAAAATTAGTTTTGCATTTCCCAGTTCAGCCTATAATTTTTTTACTGTTTCTAGGAAAATAAATATTGGCACTCCGAGTGGAAACAGGAAGCAGCAGTGAGAAAAGCACCTGCTTATGACTGCTCGTTGTGTTGCTGCCTCTCTGGCAAAGACCTAAGAATGGCTACAAGGGCAGCATCTGCCATTAGCGTGGCTGTGAATATTGCTTGGAGTTACAAACTGGAGAGTAAGGCTGCCAACATTCTCTGCTTTTACATTCCAGTTTGTACCTCCAAGATACAGTATCAAGGAAGCACTGTCAAACACCTACTCCCAGCTAAGTGTACTGTCCTTATTCTCTGAAATTATCTTTGAGACTATCTTTTTCTCATTAAGCTTGTATTTATCTCAAAGTGCAAACTCTAAGACCCAAGTGCAGTCTTCAGCTTTAAGTGTAAAAGTTGGCTTCAGGATCATGCTGCAGTGCTGACTTTTCTGTGGTGTCTGCTGGGTGTCACACCCCTGGACAGACTGGTCAAGTAGCAGCACAGAGCAGGGCCTCAGGAACAACTTTCTCACCGTCATGCTTGCTTCCTATCCAATCTGGACGCTGTACCACAGTCAAGGCAGTGGTGACCCTGGCCAACTCAAGTGGTGCTCTTAAGTAACAGGGATCCACTTCTTCGCCATTCATTAAAGAAAGGGAGCTTTCAAAAGGTGTCAGGTCTTAGGCAGTATCTTGGGACAGAGCCGGGGAGTCCTGGCTTTTGGGCTGGGGCAGGAGGGGGAGGGCGCTGCCAATACAGCTTCTTTTTTTCTTGGCTGCCAGGAACTCATGAATTGCTCTTTCTATTTGTGGTCTGAAGATGTGGGTTAGCTTGGGTCTACCACCTGAGATATAATCCTGTCCACTCCTGCTTCCCACATCCCTGACTGAACCACACTCTGTCTCAGACCAGAAAGTTAAAAGGAAGAGTGAAAAAACTAGGTGGCCTTGTTTTATGTCCACATAAAGGCCAGTAGTTGTTGCATTAAAATTTATTTCCATCTCTTTGTTTATGGTACCGATATTATTTTTTCTGTTATTTGGAAATCTTTTAAGAAAGTGCAGTACAAAGAAAGACATGTTCTTTCATTGAGTTTAATGAAATTCCTTCAGAGTTTGTTCTGATGATAGGATGTGTATAATTGAACCTTTTAGGGCACAAGTCATTATTTTTTGTTGTGTTCCACTTTGAAAAAATCTAATTTGTCTCTGCTTGTCCAAGTTTAGTGGAATAGAAGTGCATACAGATCAATAGGATTCCAACAAAGACTAGGTTTTGACACATCTATTTATTGCTTAAGCACTTAGTCTAGCTGAATGGAGAGGTGAGATGAATCACCTTTACACTAAAACCCTACATTTTTAGATATTTATTTCAGAAGAAATGAAATCTTGTTAGGTGTTATTATATTAGGAAACATTCATTAAAATGTCTTAATAAGTAGTTAATGTGTTTAAAGACACTTTGTGATGGTCTTATGGGCTAGCATATCAACAACTTCTCATTTTTCTGAGTTTCTGTCCCAAGGTTATAGATGTTTACAGAATTACTCATACTAACTCACAGGCATTGGAATGAACTATTTTTTAAAGTATGAGTACAATGGACTGCAATTATAAACACAGGCTTGTTCATCTGTAGACAGCAGGAGGAACAGCAAACATTTCACCTTTTTGGCTGGTAGATGTTCCCCAAGATTTAATAACTTAGATTATTTTCAAGCTAGAGACTTTGCTCATTTATTGGCTTTCTTAGAATTGTTTCCAGAGATATGAGGTAGGTAATGTTACCAGGCTAGTAGTGTCCATTGAAATATGATATTGAGAGGATAGTTTAATTTAATTGTTGCATATGAACTGAGAACTGATAGGAAAGCTGATTTTGTATATGGATTATACTAGGCTTGTTTTCTTGTGGCAAAACTTAAGAAGAGATATAAGTCAATGTCTTTCCATGACCAAAGGTCTAGAGGGGGCTCAGATGGCAGCTTCAGGGGGATTGGGATCTCTGCTCCTGCTAGGTGGTTCTGCCCTTTTTAGGGTCCACTCTGGATCCTTCCCAGAAGGAGTAAGGGACTCGAGGAGGAGCTGGAGGAGGGTGTGTATCAGCTGTCTTTAAGCAGATTTCGGGGCAGGAACCCTTGAACTTTTGTTTCTATGCTATTGGGCTGAGTTTGGGCCATGTCCACACCTAACTTCAACACAGGCTGACAATTGTTGCCTTTATTTTGGACTATGTACCCAGTTAAAAACTGAGGCTAATTTTGCTAAGGATCAAAGTAAGAATGGGAATTTGGATAGCAGCCAGTAGCTGCTTTCATAGTCAAAGAACACTGCATGTTAGAAACCCTCTAACCTTCTCTAGAAAAGTGAGCCTGTTCTTACTTGTGTAGAATTCCATAGTATTGTCTCTGAAACCTATCCATGTATCATGGCTTAGGATTTACATTTTTGTTTTTGGTTCTTAAAGCTTTTTGTTATAAAAATAAATTCATATTAATGGTAAAAATTAATGCATTTCACTGACATTGCCAAACATTTCTACACTCCCTACTTTTTTCATATTTGTCTTATGATATTTAT
>NW_004524595.1:19420916-19429701 GCF_000260255.1 Octodon degus | reverse complement strand
TTTAGGGAAGGTTCTACAGGGTGTTCAAGGTCTCACTACTAGATCAGACTCTTAGTGATCCTCCTGTTTACAGCCTCCCAAGAGCTGGAATTACAGGCATGCACCACCATGCCCAGTCTCAATTGCTGTCTCAACATGCCCTGGGGGCAAGGCTAGCATGGCAGGCCCAGGGATCGAACCCCTGGCCCCTGTGCCTGCTTACAGGCACTTTAATCTGCTGAGCTATTTGGCCAGCCCCCTTTATCACATATTTTGATAAGATCCATTTCTCCTTTTTCCTTCCCTTATCGTCCTCTCCCTCCCATACTTATCCCCATTCCACTTGCATTTTTTTTTTTGGTACTGGTGCTCAAACTCAGGACCTTATGCTTGCCAGGCAGGCACTTAGGCTACTGAGCTATCTGTCTGGTCCCCTCTTGGCTAGTAATAGTCGCCTTCTTACTTTCATGCCAAGCCTCAGGAACATTTTTGCAGACTTACTTTGAGTATTTCCCTCTTTCCACTGTAAGGCAGCTTTTGGGAAGTTTTCATTATTTATTCTCATAGTCAACAGACGTTTGCTGGTAGGCTCCGTCTGTTAGTGGCCACGAGAGCTCTTGGAGATTCTGAGTCACCAGGATTATCTGTGAAGTACTGATTATAGCTGACACAGAATGGTGACTCTTAGGTACAGTAGTAATTTCTCCATTTTACAGTAAGGGAAGAGTCTGCCTAAGATTTCGTAGCTCGTGAATCATAGAGGTCATGTCTGAACCTGGCCCACCTGGTGCCTCTTTAAAATCTGATGAATTAAACACAGTCAGGCCCATGAGGCACACTGAGCAGAGGGTATCTTATTTGTCCAGTTTTAAATTCTTGCCTTAGTTTAAGTAATAGGAAGCTCTTTGTGTCTTGTTTTTTTTTGTTAATACTCTGCAGAGCCACTTAAAATGCTTAAGTATGTGATGTCGCTGGTTCTGAGGTTTTTAAATTTACATTGAAATTAGCATGTGATAGATACCCATTGAAGATCTTATCGTGCTGTAAAAAATGTGCATATTTGAAAACGTCTCATCAGCATTCAGCTTCTATATGTCGTTTAAAAACTGATGCAAACTGCCTTTCTGTCACCTTGCAGAGCAGAGCTCACCCAAGCTGTGTCCTCTTTCTTCTCACAAGCTGTTCTTATGGGCATGTCAGACCCGGAAATCAGCATAAAGGCTGTTTGCTTCAGAGGTTTTTGCCCCACCCACAGCACAGACGTTCTTCTAATTTCTTCTTTTCAGCCACGTTTACTTGTCAGTGACACCTCTGCCTCTTCTTTCTCAGAAACGTTATTTTCCTGCTGATTCTAATTTGATAGAACTTAGAATGGGGCTGCCAGAGTTTGCATGAGCACACAGACAGCGGGCAGCCTGAGTTGCTTTCCACGTGCTTGGCAACATCACAAAGCAGTCTTGGGGCTGGAGAGATGGCTCAGTGGTCTAAAGCACCTACTTGGAACAAGCTTGCCAAAGCACAGGGACCGCGGTTCGATCCCCAGCACCACATGCCAGCCAGTCCCGCCCCCTGGTGGGCTGAGCTGGCCACACACACAATAAATAAATGTATAAATAAATAATTATAAAAAAATATTTAAAAAAAAAAAAAGAATTTGCAAAGCAGTCTTGGTTGTCCTCTGTGGAAGTGTTGACTTCCACGTGAGTCCCAGGTGATCTGATGAAACTGTCATAGAGAAGACAGTGCGCCGCAGACCTGCTGCAGCTCTTTGCCAATGTTCCCCCTCTTCCTAACATAAACACATTGAAGAGTTTTTCAAAGTGTTTTTTTTTTTTTTCTTTCTGGGTTGTTTTGTATCTTGTTTAAAACTTTTGTTTTCTAATCTGTAGTAAATGCAAGTACAAACTTTTGTTATTCTAGTTTGTAGTGATTTTGGTCCATGATCAACTGGATCCAAGGCAGTGGGCCTGACAGATAGGCACCGCAGAGGGGAAACAGCTCATGATGGGCAGTGGTGGCAAAGCAAGCAGCAAGCTACCAGTCACAGGCCTATCCCATTTCTTCTGAGTTCACTATCCAGTTGCTAAAGCTTGTAGGAAAACATTATATATAAATAATGAAGTCTCCATCTTGGAAAAGGATGCAGTGCAATAATATTTAATGTAGTCATTCATTACTGATAGTTGGTCTTAAAAATGTTAAGATACGTTATGCTAAAGAGCAGGAATTCAGAGTCATTTTGGCATTTGTGTAGGTGATGGAGAGGATTGTTAATTACATAATACATTTATGCTTTAGTGGCAATTGTAATTTATAAGCCTCCCAGCTTAAGTACATAATTTAATTGAAATGAATTAAAGATTTAGATCAATGAATTAAAGATTCATCCATAATTCCTGGGCTCCCCGCTTGGCCAGGTAGGAGAAGAGGACCATCCTGTCACCCAGTGCCTACCTTCACAGGCATGAATGACACAATTGCCTGGGTCTCTGCAGCCATGGTGAAAAATGTGCTGGGGAGACGTGAAAGGAGGGTTCTCCCTGAGTGCCAGAAGCTCTTCTGAACCTTAGGGTTTGTAATGAATTCCTTATTTGGATCTCACGTCAGCACTCATTATGCCTGATCACCAGATAATCTGCTTTTGCCTTTTGAGTACATAGTAAATTTGTGAGTCTTAATCCCTGTACAGTGCGGATCTTAAGCTTCCCCAAAGGCCCATGCTATAAATATTGGTCCCCAGTATGGCACCATGCTCATGGGTATTTAATCTATCTATCTATCTATCTATCTATCTATCTATCTATCTATCTAGTACATGATCTCACTATATAGATTGGACTTGTAGTGATTCTCCTGTCTCAGCCTCTCCAGAGCTGGGATTGCAGGTTTGGGTGGTCAGCACCATGTGCCCGGGGTTCCAGGGCTGGCCTGCATGTGGTACTGGGGATTGAACCTGGGGCCTTGCACTTGCCAGGCAGGCACTTAGACCTCTGAGCTACCTCCCCAGCCTGCTCATGGAAATTTAAGGGGTGGGACAGTATAGAGCATCCTCTGGTCACTGGGGACTGTCCTTGAAGGGGACAGTGGGACCCCAGCCTCTCTTCTTCCTCTCTTCCAAGTCTGGTCATGGAGTGAACAGCTTGCTTCCTTGGGGGCCTGCCTAGTTGTACCATCACTGTCCCAAGGCAGCAGGATCGATCTTCCATAACTAGAGCCTCCAAAACTCTGAGCAAAATAAAGCTTTCTTTTTGAAAGGTTTTCAGGAATGTTGCAGTAATAAAAAACTGACTATTGCAGGGATTTGTTATCATAATAAAAAGCTGACTAACACAGCTCACTCCTACTCTTCGTGGTTTGGGTCATATGACCAGTTCAAGATCAAGATTTTAATTGTTTGAGACTTTCCAGTGCTCTTTTTTTTTTGGACAAGTTCTCACTATGCAATTCAAGCTGGCCTTGAACTCACTGTGTAGCTCAGGCTGGCCCCTGAACTCATGGCAGTCATCCTGCCTCAGCCTCCCAAGTGCTGAGGTTGGAGGTGTGCACCACCCCCTCTCGTGCCAGGGGTCATTTTTGCTCTCTATCTCCATTCCAGATAGTGGATGCTTGATTACACCGGTGTCCTAGGTCACTCATGTCAGGCCATCCACGTGCAGCATGGATGAGGAGAAACAAGTCTTTATTTTAAGCCACTGAAGCCTGGGGAACAGGAGTAATTGCTATCACAAAGTAACACTGATGCTGTACTCTTGGAGATGCTGCTGAAGACTCTGTTGTCTGGAAGTCTCCTACCCTGATAAGCCATTGTGCCTATTTATAATGTCTCTCTCCTATCACCATTCCATGTCAATTTGGAGGATTCCACGTGAAGAGATCCTACCTTCCTTACTCTTTGTGTTTTAAAATGCTCAATCAAAAGTTGGAATTTTGCAGATCAAGCTTCACACCCCATCAAGTTTTAACGATGAAATTTCAAGAAATATTTGATTTCATTATTTTCATTTTTTAAAATGTCTTTAGTACAAGGTCTACGGGGTCTATAGGGTCTCACTACATAGATCAGACTTGTGATCCTCCTGTTTATAGCCTCCCAAGCACTGGGATTACAGGTGCACACCACCACGCCCAGTCTCAATCTCTGTCTCAGCATGTCCCTTGGGTGGGGCCAGCACACCTCGCCCTTCAGGGGATCGAATGCCAGCCCCTGCATCTACCCAAGCAGGCACTTTAGTCCACTGAGCTATTTGGCCAGCCCTCACCATGAAATACTTGAGATTGTTCTAGAAAATCCAACCTCACCTAATCTGGAATGGCATTTAGTCACGTGGCTGCTGAGCTAGTTGCAAAGGAAAAAGAAATTTAATCATGAAACATTGCTGAGCAGTTATTAAATAGCATCTAATCCCTAATGGCAAATTCATTTTCATTTAATAACAAGTGATTGTGAAGTACAATGAACAATAGTGTAGCATGCAGAATTTTCATTGACACTGTGCCAGTTCCTTGGGTGCAGCGTTACGATGCTATCCATCTTCATAAAGCGCTCTGTGGAAGGCACTGCTAAACAGCGGGAAGGAACGGCAGATGACAGCTTCATTAGTCATGAGTAGGTAATCGTGGCTGCTTTCTCTGGGGAATTATTAACACGTTCCTAAACACCCCTCAGTTGATGGCATCTTAAGGAGAAGAGGAGATCAGTTGTCAGACCTTGGACATCCTCCAAATCTGTCTACAAGTGTCTAGATCCCAGAATGCTTCTGGGCAACCGGAGCTTCTGAGCCACTACAGTCTAAGATTTGAAAACTCTTGTCCAGATGTGCATGGTAACGCAGGCTGTAATCCCAGACCTCAAAAGCCTGAGGCAGAAGGATCCCAAGCTGGAGGCCAGCCTGGGCTGCGTAGTGAGACTCCTTCTTAAAAATCTAAAATCAGCCCCCCTGCCCCACACAATTAAAAACTAAAGAAAACTCAACAAAAACTCAAAAGAAAAGACAAAATGAAATAAAACCCTAACTCTTGCCCATTGCTGAATGTCCAGTGGAAAAAACATCTGCATGGAACCTTCCTCTCAGGCAAGTTAGGTTGTAGCATTGGATCTTCCTTGAGCTAAGAAACAGAGCTCCAGGGGTTTTCTGGGAGCCCAGTAAGGGCATCATAAACACAGCAGAATCTAACAAGTTCCTGTGAATCCTTGCAGTCAGGTATCCCAAGTTAACTCAAAATTTACCAAGCTGGGCCACTTTGCCTGGGAGATTTGAAAAGCTTTGGAGTTTGTGGTTTTCTCTGAGAACACTGCCTTGCAATTTTTGGTGAGTCATCCGGGTGGGGTCAGAGGACCGTTAGTGGGGAGTGGTTTATTCTGAAGGTCAGTGGAGTTGGTGCTGCAGGTTAAACAGCAGGAGCAGTGTCTTTGAATTTCTCTGTGTGCTTCATGGTGTAGCAAAAGTATCTAAAAGCTGAACTGAAGTGAACTCAAGTATTTAATCTGTTGCGAGACCTTGAGGAAGTTAATTAACCTCTGTGAGCCTTAGTTTTTCATTTGCAAAATAAAGATGATGGTATCCATCTCAGAATTTTGTGAGGATTAATTAGGCAAAACACTTGGCAGAGTGCATCAGCAAAGTTATTTCATTGCATGTACTCAAAAAAAACTGCACCTGTAGCATACATGCACTGACTGTTTTCCCTTGTTATTCCTTAAGTAACATGGTACAATAGTTATTTACATGGTCTTTACCTTCCATTCGTTAAGTGATCCAAAGATGATTTCAAGTGTCTGGATGTTCATAGGTTATGCACAAATACTATCCTGCTTTACATAAGGAATGTGAGCATCTGAGGATTCTGGTCCCCAAAGGAAGGAACCTGGAGCAAATCATCCTTGAACACAGAGTATAAGTGTAATCTATGTCCTGCTTCAAAATCCAAAGCACATTAATCCAATTCATAGAAAAGAGACATAATGAATTGTGCATTTTCTCCTGAACCCTACTCAAATAAAAACCCATCCACATTCAGATCTGAACCCATCCACGGAAGATCCAGCCTCTCTGTTTTCTCAACCACCTTGTCCTCTGCACAACCCACCCAAGAAGATTTGAGTCCTTCATCGTTGGCTTTTGAGAAGACTAAGAAGACTAGGAAGAGTGATAGATAAAGAGGGTGATAGAGCTTGAGATAGGTAGGCAGAACATGGTAAAAAAGAAACCGAAACTGGGCATGGCGCTGCATACCCAAGATCTCAGCATTCTGGGAGGCTGAGGCAAAAGGGTCACAGAGTTTGAGCTCAACCTTGGCAAACTAATGACTCAGTAAGACTTTGTCTCAAGCTAAAATAAATAATTAAATAAATAAATGGCTGTGTTACGGAACCGAGTGGAAAGCGCTCTGCACCAAGGAGTTGGAAGGCAACCAACTTCATCACACTAGCGGGCTGATTAGGGATCATTCCCAAAGCAGCAGCCCAGAAGCAGCACTGGGCTTACTTTATACAGGTTTTGCAAGCAGGAGATACAAAAGCTTAAAAGCATGGTGAATTTTTATTGGGTATCATCAGTTATTCTTTATTACTGAGCAGAAATTCCTTGAAACAAGTTAACAAACAGGGGATATTTGGGGGTTAGAAAGTATAGGCTGCACAGCTGGGTGCTGCTGCTCTTAGCTGGTGGGGTCAGGCTGATGGCTGGTGTAGCCAGTCAGGGCTGAGTGAGTCTGACAGACATGCTGAGTGGGGGGCTACATGACCTCATTTTGTCCTGATAGAATGTCAGACTACTTGTTGATTTTGAAATATTTTAAGATTTCCAACACAGCTGGGAATGTAGTTCAGTGCAAAGGCCCTGGGTCCAGTCCCAGGAGCAAGAAACAGACTACAGTATGGTTGTAATGTCAGGTGGATTTTATTTTTAAATATTCCATACCACAAAATCGGCACTGTTTTCCCCTCTGCTACCTCTGGCTTTTACAAAATAGAGTTAGAGTTTTCTGCTTTAAGCAGCATCAAAGAACTTGATTTTAGTGATTCCTGACAGCAGTTGAATTTGCTGCAATTATAATTGTGAATTTTTTTCATACCTTTTCTTTGAAGTCAAGTTAAGAATATCATTTTTCTCCTTTTTGGTCACTCTTTGGAAGCTATTTCAATTACTTATTTTCTGTTAAAAATTTCAAATTTTAAATTCCAACTGGAACGGAGTACTAATCATAATGAGTTTGGTCAATGTTTGGTAAGCACTTCATACAGGGTGCCAAGCTTCACAACACAAAAATGAGTGAGGGTCTTCTCTGCCTGGAGGGATCTGGGGTCTGGGGGGACCTCTCAGACTTGGGGCTTCCAGGGAGGCCTGCTGGAAGCCCCCTCCCTGGCTCCGCTTCAGGTCCATCTAAGTTAGTGGGAAATTTTGACGCACTGAACATGCATGACTCTGAGGCTCAGAAGAACCGAATCCTGTTAAGTTTCCTTCCTTCTTCCCCACTCTGCCGCACTCACGGCTCTGGCTCTAGAGAACCACATCCAGGATTTCAGAGCTGCCGAGACATCACCTGTCCCCTCAGTCTATGTTCTCAGCCTTTGAGTTCAGGCAGGATCCACTCCAAGAGGGGCTCGAGTGGGCCAGCTCGGGACACAGGCAGGCTTGTATCACAGCTGACAGAACTGGGCATTTTTGTCAAAACATCTGGATGTCCAGCATTAACATCACATCATTAGGAAACCTGTTAATTTTAGAATTCTTAATTCTAAAAAATTTGAAAAAAAAATTAATTAGAAAGAACAGTTTCAGGGCCCTATCTTGTCCTTCAACCTGCATAAGGATGAAAGGGACTCCCCCCCTCCCACTCCCCCAGCTCTGGGGCCATGGCAAATGAGCTATATCTGGGACTTTTTTGTTGTTGTTGCCGGTTCTCACTAAGTTTCCCAGACTGGAATCAAGCTTGCAATCCTCTTGCCTGTGCCCATATTGCAGGCATGCATCCCCACCCCCGACTAGGATTTACCTTTCTAAGTCAAACTTCTGCATCTGTGGAGATGCTCAGTACAACTAGTCCATAATCTGATTATACAGAATGTATTTTGTGCCTTAATTCACAAAATATCAATATTTAAATTTCCTAAATTCCAGTTGTCCTTCCTCCATTACATTAAATTGCTAGAAATGCATTTTTTTTTTTTTTTTTTTTTTTCCTCTGAATGCCTTCAGGGCAGGTTTGGCTGTCTTGAGTTGTGAGGATTAAAGCACAGCAACCTGAGCCTGACTGCTTTGTTGAAGCAGTCACTTAAGAACTGAGCTAAGGGGCAGGCCCCCATTGTTTTTGTTTTTCAGACCGGGTTTTGCTATAGTGTAGGCTGGCCTTGAACTTGCTTATGTATGCTTGACTGGCCTCAAACTCATACAGATCCTTTTGCCTCAGCTTCCTAAGTATTGGGATCACAGGTATGCACCACCACACCTGGCTAGAAGTATTGATAGTATTCCCATCCCTACTCAATCCACTTTCTTTCTTTCTTTATTTTTTCTTTTATTTTAGGGAAGGGTCTACAGGGTGTTCAGGATCTCACTACTAGATCAGACTCATAGTGATCTGCCTGTTTACAGCCTCCCAAGAGCTGACATTACAGGTGCCTGTCACCACTCAGTCTCAATTGTTGTCTCAATGTATCCTGGGGGTGTGGCCAGCACAACAGGCCCAGGGATCCAAGGGTCCCTGAGCCTGCTTCCAGGCACTTTAATCTGCTGAGCTATTTGGCTGGTCCTTCAATCCACTTTCAATACAACAATAAAACAAAAACAATTATTTAAATGATTGC
>NW_004524595.1:19415807-19420798 GCF_000260255.1 Octodon degus | reverse complement strand
CTTCTTCTTCTTCTTCTTCTTCTTCTTCTTCTTCTTCTTCTTCTTCTTCTTTTTTTGAGACAGGGTCTCAATATGTAGCCAAGACTAGGCTTAAACTCTTAGGAATCCTCCTGCCTCTGACTCCTGAGTGTTGGGGTACAAGCATATGGCATGAGGCCCAGCAATTAGCTCTTCAATTCCAAGTAACTTGTGTGAGGTCACCACGTTGACTTTTATTTGACACAATTTTAACAGGACCGATCTGAAAAACAAGAGCAAGATGACACAACAGTAGGAGTGTGTGTGTGTGTGTGTGTGTGTGTGTGTGTGTGTGTGTGTATGTTGGGGACGGTGAACCATTTTTTTCAGAGTAGTGTGGAGATTGTAGACAGGTTTGGCAATGCCTTTCGACTGTGTACAAATTCATTATTTCAATAAGTCACTTGACTGTAGACTGTGCATACTCCACCCACTTCAGGGCATGAATATTGTCTTTCTATGAAGGATGCAAATTCTTCACGGGGTAGTAGAGACTGTGTCCTGGTCCAGGGAAGGAAGATGATGGGAGGTGGCTAGGGCTGAGGCAGGGTTCTGAAGAATGGGCTCTAGCCCGCAGCTGACAGCAGTGAGTTTGGCATGAGAAAGAGGAGGCCAGGGAAGCTACCTTGAGAGCTGAGTGAGATCCAAGACTGACAATAATTCAGTATGGGGCTGTGGAAGCATCACAAAAGGAAAGCAAGAATTATTTAACCATTTCCCCCCGAAGATTAGAATTAGGGAAACCCCACGTTAGATTCCTCCTGTGAATCAGACTCTGAGATAAACTCCCCTGGCACTTGCAAACTTTTCTGTTAACTTCTCTTTCCATCTGTCTGCCTTTGAGGCCAGCGCAGCGCCACACCGAGCTCATCCAGTAGGCTGCTTTTTTTCAAAGAGTCATGATCATGCCTGGCATGTTAGCACACACCCATAATCCTGGCTGCTCTGGAGGCTGAGGCAGGAGGACGAAAATGTGCCTGTTCTACTTAGCAAGACCCTGTCACAAAATAAAAATTTAAAAAGAACTAGAGGTATAATTCAGTGGTAGAACACTTGTCTCCTTTATGTGTGAGGTCCTAGGTTCAGTTCCCACACACCCAAAGAAAAGTGAAGACCAGTGTCACCCATCTGAGACCAACCTGGGACCTTACAGGGCTGATTTCTAGAGTTGATATGGAATTTGGGTACAAGGCAAATATTGCAGATTTGCTAGACATAAATGCAGAGGAAGGAGAAGATGCTGTACCCTAAGCAACTCTGTTTCTCTAGCTTCTGAGCACATGCTCAGCATATAGTAGCCCCATACAAACTGCATGACCTTCCTGAGTACACACAGTGCCAGTGGTCGTGGCCATTGCTGTCCAACCCCAGCCTAACCTCGAAGTTCCTTAAGAATCCTCAAAACAGTCCTTATACACGAGGTCTCACAGGAGCATTTCTCTATCACAGAGCAAAACTGAGGATTAAACACAGACTGTTCAAGACATAGGCAGAACAGCACAGCCAACGTCAATTCAGAGCTCCGAGGGGGAAGTGGTTTCGGCCTCCAGCAGGAAGCGTTTCCTCCTTTTTCCTTCCCAGCCCCTCAGATGTGATGGCACAAAAGATAGCATGGTAAGCCTGAGTGCAGGTCTCTCTGCTTCCCTCCTACTTCTCTCCAAGCAACTACTGGGCTTACTTCCCAGTCTAACCAGCAAACTGTGTCTCAGGTTGCTTCTTCTCCTGTGCCTGGGGTGTCAGTCGGTTTTTGGAGCCCAGGTCGGAAGGAGACAGATGGTGCACACATGCGTGCCAAATGCCTGCAGCTTTGGTTGATCCTGGCTTGGGAGTGATTCTTTGATTGTGATGGAGAAAAGAGTCTGGGAAGAAAGTGCACTTCTCATTCTTCGGTGATGTGCAAATATATTGTCATTGGCCCTTACTAGGTAGCTCTAAGCCAGAGATAGAAAAATGTTTTCATTGGCAGGAAAACACATCCTACATCCACATTGATATGCATCTACTTTTTGGCACACTACAGAAAGTTTGTGGCTTGGGCTCTTCCAATTCCTCCATCTACTGGATCCAACCAAGGCCTTAAGACTCTTCCATGAAGTTTTTCTTGACAACCAAAGTCGCTGATTTCTCCTTGATCTCAGCTCTTGTTGGAGTGATCATGTTTGCCATAGTCAGAGCAGATGTACTGTAAAGGTCAGAAGCTTGAGTGTGAGGCCCTGGTACAGGCGAGTTACATGAGTTCAAATGGCCCTAAACTGTTGGCAAAAATGCAAAAGTAAGACTGCTTCAGTGGGCTAAGGATGCGCCTCCTCCCACAGCGATTTCCTCTCTGTCACTTTCCCTAGAGTAGGTGTGTGAAGAAGCAGGAGCCTGGTGCATTATGAGAAAGGCAGCAAAGGAGAAGCTGATCTAAGGAATCCATTCAGGGTTCAGTAGGATCTTCTTATATGATCCCCAGTTACTTCCATGCAAAGTTAAAAAACCTTTAGCTGCCACAGGGTAGGAAGGGGCATCCCAAGTCCTAATGTGACTTCAGAGTGTCCCGCAAGGCCTGGCACTGGAAATGCGTAGGTAACGGAGAAGCAGAAATGTCAAGAGCACACATGGAAAGATGTCTGTAGAATGCTCTTTCACTCATTCTCTGTATAAAATTATGAGTAGGATATTTGGTTCTCATATTTGTGTGTTCAGTCAAAACACACATTATCTTTAGGCAAATGCTCAATAATGCTTGCGTATAGTTATACTGCACCAAACTACTACTCCTTGAAAATGGGAATCAAAGTAAGACAGATCTGATTAGAATTCATGTGTCTGTAGGAATGCTGTAAGAGGGAAGTGCTGCATGTATGCACTCTGAACATTGGGCAGTACAGAGCTTTGCGTAGAAAGTAGTGTAGCTCAAAGCTCCACTAATAATCCGATGCCTGTGTGGCAGCCTTCTTCCCCTGCCAGCTCCTTGTGGGTAAGTGTGGCTTTGGAGTGGGGAGTCTGGGGTGACTTCTGCCTCTGCCCCTGCGACCCCAGGGAATGTACTGAACTCCCATGGTGCCTCCTCTGGAAGAGGAGCATGGAGTTGCCAAGTACCTATCTCTTAGGGGTGCTGTTTGGGGCTTAAACTGTATCCAGCATGCTGTATTTATTATACCTTAGTTTGTTTGGAAAATTCATGTATTATAGGTTTTTTTTTCAGCGATTTAATGTGAGTAAGTGTATCGGTCTCCCTCCTCTCAAGACCATAAATTCTAGATTAACGACTAATGGAAAACATTTTTAACAGCGTAATTTCCCAGAAATCGGTGGATGTGAGCGCCATCTAGCCGCAGTACCTGAGGTTCTGCTGACGCTCCCAGGCGCCGGTCCGCTGCTCTGGCTGCCCGCAGAGGCTCTGCAGACAGGACATCTGTCAGCAAGCAGAGAAGGACTGGCGTGGCAGAAATGCGGAAACAACCTGGCGGTTCTCGCAGAAGTTAGAGATCTGTCAGAAGCAAAGAATATTTTTGAAATGTGGTGAGAGGGACGTCTATAGGAAGATAGAACCATTGGGGGTTTCCTCAAAACTCCAAGGAGCACGAAGCGAAAGTTGTCTCTGTTCAGTTGATATAGCACTCAGAGGTGGTCCTAAAGTGGTCAGCTCTGAGGAAGGACGATGGTGATTCGAGGAGATTGGACGGAAGTGGGACCTTCCCACGATGACACAGGAAGACCAGAACAAGGATGAATCATTAAACAAAAAAAATCAATCAAAGGATGAAGAGGTGCTTAAAGGAAAGTGGTTTGGGTGGCTCTTTTATCACTTTAAGGGACCCTTTAGGAGACAAATATTGATAGCCTAGTCAATTTTAGGCTGTGTACTGGAGGATACAATAATCACTCAACTGTTCCCTTTACATTCACAAGTTGACATTTAGTGAAAGGGGAAAAGAAAAGCTTATTCTACAAGAGTATGACGCAATCTTGATAATAGATACATAAATACACAAGACAGACTAGACAAGAAACTAGATGGGAAAGCGGTGAGGTATGAATTATGCTTATTCAGGGGAATGCAATTATGAGGGAAAATTTAATTACTTGTAGTATAACATAATTTTACATTATAATAGATATGCATTAGTTCTGTAATTAGAAAAACATCTACTTAAAAGAAATTAATAAGATTTTTAAAAATAGATTATCTCACTACATAGTCCAGGCTGGCCTTGAACTCATGGTGATCCTCTTGCCTCTGCCTCCCAAGTGCTGGGATTATAGGTGTGTGTCACCATGCTGGTCTGTTACCCATTTTTAATTGTATGTAGTTCTTTCCATTTTTGCTTCTATGATTTTTTTTCATTATTTGATCTAGTACTACAAGTAATTTGTAATTTCAGAGTTTAAAAATACCTGGCTTCTAGGGTGGGGGAGATGGCTGAATGGAATAAGCACTTCCCTGGCAAGCACAAGGGCCTGAATTCAATCCCCGGTTCTGCAAAAAACAAAAAACAAACAAACAAAAAAACCTGGCCTCATAAATGCATCCCAAACCTGCAGCATAGTGTTCCATATAGAATTAATTTCTATAAAATAAAACTTTGGATCAGACTCTTAATCCATGCTAGTCTTTCTAGCGTGATATGAAAACTAAAACCCAGAGAAGACATAAATTTATTATTTTTTTCCCATAATTTTATTGATAAACAAATAGCAATGAGATAGTTTCAAATCAAATTGGTAAAGAAGACATAAATTTAACAAAATAAAAAAATTCTGTTCAAGAAAGCCTATCATAAAGGAGGTTTTGAAATTGGAAGAAAACATTTGCAATATACAGGACAGAAACCTTGAGATCTATAGCATTTAAAAATCTTCCACAAATCAATGGGAAGCTAATTTTCTAAAAAGCATACAACAAAAGATTCAATAAAATTCCAGTATCAATTGAACAAGTGAAAAATGTGAATTTTAAATGTAATTTTTTTTTTTTTTTTTTTTTT
>NW_004524595.1:19407298-19413212 GCF_000260255.1 Octodon degus | reverse complement strand
CATTTTGTTCCTTCTCTTTGTCATTTTGTATACCACTGTCTTCTGACCTTTGGTGTAGAGCTTGGATAGAGTTATTACCTTAGCACCAGGTCCAGATCTATGAAGTTCAGATTCTTCCAGGTGGGTGTTGTTTGGATCTGGCTGCTGTGCTCTACTTCTTTCTGCTGCAGGCGTTAGAGTTGAACCCTTTGTCTCTGGCAAGATGTTCTGCTCCTGAATCAGCTGGGTGGGTCTTGCCTCTAGCCTCTTTGCAGGGAGTCCTGCTGAAGGGTTTCGTGCTGGGCCTGCGCCCTGGGTCTGTTCAGGATCCGGAGGGCCCTGGGTAGTCTCACTCACTTGCCGGGCCTGCGCTCTGGGTCTGTTCAGGATACCGCCGGTCCCCAGGTCGTCTCACTCACTCCCTAAATGTAATTTTAAAATGAAAATTAAACAACAAAAATGACACTGAGGCAAGCACTTGCGCACACCCCTGAACCCCAAGTCCAAGTTTAAGGCCAGCCTGGCCAGCCTAGCAAAATGCTATCTTAAAATAATACAGCACAGCATAGTGCAAAGTAAGGTTACACAAATAAAACAGTATAGGGCTAGGGCAGATAATTTCCCTAGCATACACGAGACCCTGGGTTCGACTTTCAGCAGCATGAACACACATGACAAACAAACAAAAGAGAGAAAGCATGTATGTTTCCACCTGCAAGACTGTCAAAAAATGAACAGAATGATGCTTGTTCTTAACTAAGATGTGAGTAGATACACATTTAAAACTTTGCTAGGGGCTGGGGAGATAGCCCAGTAGAATAAGTGCTTGCCTGGTAAGCACAAGGACCTGAGTTCAATCCCCAGTTCTGCCAAAAAAATAAAAAATAAAATAAATAAATAAAAACTTTGCCAGTGGAAATATAAACTCAATTTTTTAAAAAAAGTATTGTGATCATAACCTTTAAATCTGTAATGAGCATGTGCTTTGATCCATAAATTTACCATCTAGAATTTTTCCTATATAAATGCTTGAACAGAAATCCAAAGGCATATATAAAAAATGTCTATTACAATATGAGAAAAAAACCCAGCAAAAGAAAGCTAAAAGTCTACAGACATATAACTGTTTTATTTTCAGTATCTGGAAGTTATCTGGTACATAGTAGGTTTGCGATAAATACTTGAGTAGTTACATACATTTTTTCATGTATTAAAATGAGGTACAAGCTGGAATATATCAAAGAGGAAAAAAGCCTGGAAAGAACTTGTAGATCTGCATTTATCTATGTTATCTATCTGTCTAATATGTCTACTAAAAGTTTTTTTTTTGGAAGAACTTTTAATAGTAGATATTTCTAGAAGTGAAGAGTGCACTGTTTTCTGTTGTATATACTTCTGTTTTCCATGATTTTTTTCCGAGAATTTCCTTGGTATCTTGTGGGATAGTGCAGTCTTTGCCTAGAGCCAATGCAATCCTTTTCTGTGTTTTATTATTATTTTTTTATTTTAAAGAGAAAAAATAAAAATAAGATAGAGTTCCAAAACAAGTTGGTAGAAGAGTTACAATAATTAATACATTGTGAATTGTCTTTGTAGTAGTTATTCAGAGTACAAGATATAAGTATGCTATCTTGTTCAAACAATATTAGCACAAAACTTTCTTTTCAATGAATTAATAGAAACTAGCTGTACAACTACCTTAATTATCCTAATTATTCTTTTCTTTTTCTCTTTTTTCCTTTCCCTTTTCCCCATCACAGTTTACTTTTGCTTTTGAACAGTTTCTTTCAAATTCACAATATCTTTTTTTTTTTTTTTTTTTGTGGTGGAACTGGGGATTGAACTCAGGCCCTTGTGCTTGCCAGGGAAGCACTTATTCCACTGAGCCATCACAATATCTATTGTACATTTCTTATTTACTTGTTCAGTTTCTCACATTAGTGAGACAATGAGATGTTTAAATATATAGGTTTGATTTATTTCACTTATGAGTATGGTCTTGAGTTGTATCTCTTTACCTATAAGCATCTCCAGTTTATCCTTCTTCATGGCTTGATAGTACTCTATTATATTAAATATATCTATTTTTATCCATTCCTTGGTTGATGGGCATTTAGGTTGTTTTAATATTTAGCTATAATAAATGGTGCTGCCAAAAACATGGATGCACATATATTGACATGCTGTGATGTTTTAAATTCTAGGAAGATGCCCAGAAGGGGAATAGTAACATACAATGGGACCTCTAATCTTAGGTTTTAAGGAATAGCCACACTGATTTCCATAGTGGTCACACCAGCCCGCAATCAAATGGTGGAGAAGGGTTCCTTTTCCCCCACAGCCCCTTCAGCATTTGTTATTGGTTGATTTTTTGATGATAGCCATTTTTTTCTGGGGTAAGATAGAATCTCAGTGTTGTTTTCATTTGAATCTCTCAAATAACTAACGATGTTGTACTTTTTATGTATTTATTTGCCATTCTTCATCTGAGAAGTGTGTATACATCTCCTATGCCCATTTTTGGATTGAGTCTTTGATTTTGGGGAGTCTTTTTTTTTTTCAATTCTTTGTGTATTCTAGATATAAGTCCTTTTTCTAAGGAACAACAGGATATAATTTTTTCCCAATGCAATAGGCTTTCTTTTCATTCTGTTGGTGATTTCTTTTATTGTGCAAAAGCTTTTAATAAGATGAGATCTCAGTTGCTGATTCTTTGTAATATGTCCCTTGCAATCTGGGTTTGGTTCATGAAGTCTATGCCTACACTTATGTCTTCAAGATTTAAAACCATTTTATCTTTCAGTAAATTTAGTGTTTCTATTTTAATATTTAGATCTTTGATTCATTTTGACTTCAGCTGAGTGCATAATGGTAGACATGGGTCTAATTCTAGTTTTTAGCATGTGGAAAGCCAGTTTTTCCAGAACCATTTATTGGAGTTTCTTCCAGTGAACATGTTTAGTCACTTTGTCAAACATAAGATGGCTGAACCTGTTTGTAGTTGTGTCTAAATCTTCTAATCTGTTCCATTGATCCTCAGGTCTGTATTTTTGCCACTACCTTGCTGATTTTATCACAGTAGCTTTGTTGTATAATTTCAGTTCTGAAATTGTGATGCTTCCTGACTTATCTTTGTTGCCCAGAATTGCTTATGCTATTCTAGGCCTTTTCTGGTTCCAAAAGAATTTTAGAAATGTTTTCTCTAGATCTGTGATGTATTCTAATAGTATTTTCATTGGGATTGCATTAAATGTGTCTAGAAGTTTATGGTTAATTTCACAATGTTGGTTCTTCACATCTATGAGCAAAGGATGTGTTTCCATTTTCTGATATCTTCTTTCATCTCCTTTTTTTAGGGTACTGTGATTTTCACTGTATAGATCTTTTATATCCTTTGTTAGATTGACTTCTAAGTATTTCATTTTTTTTTTAGATGATATTGTGAAGGGTGTGCTTTCCCTAATTTCTTTCTTTATGAGTTTGTTGGTTGTTTACAGGCATGCTATTGGCTTTTGGCTTTGTATCCTGCTACATTATTGCATTTGGATATTGAAACCACATGCTTTTTGGTTGAAGTTTTCAGATCTTGCCTTTAGAGTATCATTTCATCTCAGTTAATAATAGTTTATCTTCTTTCTTTCCTTTAATTTTTTTCTCTTGTCTAATTGCTCTGACTAATGTTTCCAGAACTATATTGAATAAGGGTGGTGATTATGAACATCCTCACCTTGTGCCTGATTTTAGAGTGAAAGCTTTCAGTTTTTGACCATTTCATGTGATTTAAGGTGTTGGCTTGTCATAGATGACTTTTATAAGTTTGAGTTAAAGACTGTTGATTTCAATTTTCTGTAGGTTTTTTTTTTTTTAATAATGAATGGGTGTTGGACTTTGTCAAATGCTTTTCTGATCTATTAGGATGTTCTATATTTAGTGCTATTAACAATGTATTACTTATATTGATTTGCTTACATTGACCCAACCTTATATCTCTTGGCTGAATCCTATTTTTTTTTTTTTTTTTGTGGAACCGGGGATTGAACTCAGGCCCTTGCACTTGCCAGGGAAGCACTTATTCTACTGAGCCATCTCCCCAGGCCCTGAATCCTATTTTGTGATGGTGTATAATCTTCTTGATGATTTGTGCATTCTGTTTGCTAATATTTTATTGAAGATTTTTGCATCTGTGTTCATTAGGGTGATTGATCTGTAGTTTTCTTTCTTTCTTTTTTTTTTTTTTTTTGGTTGAGTTTTTCTCTGGTTTTGAAATCAAATACTTGCTTCTAGGAATGATTTTGGAAGTACTGCTTCCCTTTTAATTTCTTTAAAGAGTTTCAACATTAGTAGCATTAGTTCTCTAAATTTCTTGCAGAATTCAACAGTGACTCCATCAGAACTTTTCTTTGTTGGTAAATTTTTAATTAAATTTTTAATTTCATTGTCTGGTATCAGGTTATTTAGAATTTTTATATCTTCTTGATTTTGTTTTGGCAATTTGATGGTATCTAGGAGTCTGTCCATTTCTTCTGTTTTCCATTTTATTAGAATATAGGTTCCTATAGTAGGTATTGATGATCTCTTGGATTTCTGAGGGGTTTGTTGTGATTTTCCTTTTGATTCCTAATTGGTTAAATTTTTATTTATTTATTTATTTATTTATTTATTTATTTATTTATTTATTTTGTGGAACCGGGGATTGAACTTAGGCCCTTGCGCTTGCCAGGAAAGTGCTTATTCCACTGAGCCATCTCCCCGGCCCCCGAATTTGTGCTATAATTTCATCTTTTTTTATGAGGTTGGCTAATGGTTTATCAATTTTATTAATTATTTCAAAGAAACAACTTCTTGATTTATTGATTCTTGGCATTGTTTTCATAGTCTCTACGGTATTAGCTTCTGCTATCTTTAAAATTTCCTCCTTTGTATATGAGCTTCAGGTTTGATTAATTCTTTTTCTAGAAGCTTGAGGTTCATCATTTATTTGAACTCCTTCCACTTTCCTGGTGTGTGAGTTAATCACCATAAATTTCACTTGTAGGACTGCTTTCATTGTGTCCCATAAGTTTTAGCATGTTGTATTAACAATATTGCTTACTGGTATACATATCATTTAATTTCATCTTTAATTTCCCCCATTGGTTGTTCAGAAGGGTGTTGTTCAATTTCTATATGTTAATGTAATTTTTGTGATTTCCTTTGTTGTTGATTTCCAGTTTCTTTGAACTATGGTCAGAAATATGTGTGGAATGACTTCAATTTGTCTACATTTACTTAAACATGTTTATACATGGTCAGCTTATACATGGTCTGTTTTGGAGAATGTCCCATGTGCAGCTGAGAAGAATGTGTATTCTGATGTTTTAGGGTAGAACAGTCTGTAAACATGTACCAAGTCCATTTGTTCACAGGCCTGGTTTAATTCTATTAAATATTAAAATTAAATTTTAAAATGTCTTTGTTGATTTTTTTTCATGTAGTTGATCCATCTGTGATAGTGAGGTATTAAGATTCCCCCACCACAGTGGTGTTAGTGCTGATTTGGCTTTTCGGGTCTTTTAATATTGTTTCATATAGTTGGGTATGCCAGAGTTTAATGCATAAACATTTCTGTTTAGTATCTATTCTTATAGTTTTCTCTTAACTATGAGCAACCTTCTTTGTATCTTTTGATTAGTCTTGGCTTGAAGTTTGCATTATAAATAGAATAGCTACCCTTGCTTTCTTTTGGGTTCCTGTAGCATGCAGTATTGTTTTCTAGTCTTTGAGTTTTAGTCTCTGAATTTCTTTTGGGCTTAAATATGTTTGTTTGTTTGTTTATTTATTTATTTATTTATTTATCTATTTATTTATTGTGTGTGTGTGTGTGTGTGGCCAGCTCAGCCCACCAGGGGGCGGGGCTGGCTGGCATGTGGTGCTGGGGGATTGAACCGCGGTCCCT
>NW_004524595.1:19380071-19407198 GCF_000260255.1 Octodon degus | reverse complement strand
TGTGTGTGTGTGTGTGTGGCCAGCTCAGCCCACCAGGGGGCGGGGCTGGCTGGCATGTGGTGCTGGGGGATTGAACCGCGGTCCCTGTGCTTTGCTTAGCTTAGCTTATTCTAAGTAGGTGCTTTAGACCACTGAGCCATCTCACCAGCCCCTTAAATATGTTTCTTGAATGCAGAATATTGTTGGATCTTGCTTCTTGATCCATCATATCGGTCTGTTTCTTTGCATTGTTAAGTTGAGACCATTTATGTTGATGATTAAAACTGATATGTATTGGTTTTTCTTGTTCATCTTGTTTTTCTGTTGCTTGTTCCCTGTCTTTCTCCTCTTTATTTGCTTGCCCTGCCCGGTGCTTTCTTTCCATTGGTGTTCATGTGTTTGTAGTCTTTGTTTTCTCTTCCTAATCTGTCCTTCAGAGCATTCTACAGAGCTGGCTTGGTGGTCATAAGTTTCTTCAGTTATTCTTTGTCATTATTTTTTGTCTTATTTCTTTCCAAGTTTGAAAGATAGTTTTCATTTTTTTGGTGCATCAACCTCGGCTAAAGATATTTTTCCTATAAGGCTTAAAACACATCACTCCCAGCTGTCCTTGATTTGAGGGTTTGAGTTGAGAAGTCTGCTGTTACTCTGATGGGCTTTCCTTGATATGTGATATGTTTCTTTTCTCTAGCTGCTTTTAATATTTCATTTTTGTGCTGAATTTTTGGAATCTTAGTTATTATATGCTTTTATGTAGAGTTATTTTGGTCATGCCTATTGAAGTTCTATATGCTTAACTTGTTTGTATGTTAAATTCTTTATCCATGTTTGGGAAGTTTTCTGCTATTATTTCTTTGGAGAAGTTTTTAATGGCTTTTATACTGTCTCTAGCTTTTTCACTTTTTCCAGTCAATCTCATGTTGTTCTTTGCTTCATCTTGTAGCTACTAGATTGATTTTTTTCATGGTTTCTTGTGATTTTTAAAATATCTTTCTTTTCTTGGTTGCTAGTCACGTTCATGTCTGTTGGATCTGATATTCGCTCCTCACCTTCATTTAGTCTGCTGTGTTTATTTTATTTTTTTCTATTTTTTATTTTTATTTTTTATTTTTTAAAATCATTTTTTGAGAAACAAATAGCTATGACGCAGTTTCAAAACCAATTACTAGTACAGTTTCACTAATACATTGCATATTGTTTTCTTAGTGGTTATTCATTTTATAAGATGCAGACATGATATATTTAAATCAATATATTGGAAATGTTTCAACATGTGGTTGATATAAAAACTGTTTTTTTTTTTTTTTTCAAATTAGTAGGACAGTTTCAATAATTAACACATTGCATACTTTCTTCCTAGTGGTTAATTGCTGTACAAGATGCGGACATGATATCCTATTTACAAACACCATTAGAACAAATCACTCTATTCATTAAGAGAATGTAACTATATATCTAACCTAAGCACTTTGAATACACAGATACAAAATGGACATTCATCTGTGTACGGTTTTTTGTTAAGTTCCGTTATTTGAATATTATAGGTGTATAAACTCAGCAAAATATTCCAAAAGAGTCCAGTAGTCCATAATAGTATTGGGTCTTCTGCTTGACTGGCAATGTCAGAAATTGTTGACTCAAGTCCCCTACAGCTCAACATAACAGCATGGCTTTACTTCCTATATTTCGTTCTCATACTTTTCTGCTGGATGGTTAAGACCAAGGTAAAGCAGGACCTATGCAACAAGAGTTGTAGCTTTGGAGTCTGATAAGGTCAGTGAAATCCCCTCAGGATTTATCCTGAGATCTTATACCTCAGATTGTAAATCCTTTGTCAGTGTCAGCCATGTGGATGAGTCAGGGCTATTGCTTGGCCAATTGCTGTGTTTATTTTAAATGGCATTTCTAATGTCCTGCATTTCTGTTTGGACCTATTTCCTTGATTACATTTCTTGTCTATGTCTGACATTCATGGCTTCCATCATTTTGCTGAACTCTTCTATTTGTTTATCTATGTCTGCTTTAATGTTTTATTTTGATAGTCATTTCTTTTTGTATTTTAGAAATTATTTTTTTCTATGACTTCTTCCATTTGTTTTTTTCACGGTTCCTGCTATTGTTTCAGAGAATTCCGTTTGTTAGCTTCTGATTTCCTCTGTCTCTTTGTGCTCTGGACTTGTCCTCGGTAAGCTTAGCATTTAGGATTGCATTTTACTTCTTTCTTGTATTTCCTATTTTATTTTATTTTCTGTGTTTATGTTTATATATTTCTGATGTTATGTAGCCTTATCACTGATGTGAAGACTTTTCTGGGAAGTGACTGCTCCTCTGGATGTTTTCTAGATGTAGGTGGTTCTTGCTTTTTCTGTCTGTCCTAAGAATCTACCTTCCCAAAATATTAAGACTGAGGAATTACTAAATATTTGACTTATAGTCCATTCTTTTGATACTGGGTTATGGTGATTGTTATGACCCCTTACAGTTGTAACATTGTCATGCAGTTGGGAAAAACTGGTTATAGCATGTATTACATCCAGGTTAAAGTAATTCCATTGGTAATAACAATACAGTCAAGCACAGCCTGGCTACTGACAAGCTGTGGTGACTATTAGCGTGATATCTATAACCATAGAAAGAATGTCTAAAGAAATACAATGTAATTCAGCTTATATCAGGAACTTGTATGCAATGATTTTCCACTTAGTAGAGTGATTTTACCCTGTTGTGGGGGAATTTTAAGAGGATGATGGGGGTAGAATGGAGTGATCAATGAAGTTAAATATAGTTGGAGCAAGGTTGGAGGGCCCAGGATGATCATCCAGGTTTGGGGTAGTTGTAGGATACAAGACAGAAGGATTGGAAGAGAAGGTCTAGGAGTTTTGAAGTAAACCAAAAGAGAAGAGAAAGTGTTTACTCATGTGAAAATATTGTAAAGTGAGGTAATTGATGAAAGAGAGGAAGAGGACTAGTAGAATGTCACAAACAAATGAACAAAATAAGGTCAGAGATCGCATGTTGGCTTGTATTGTCAATGTTGCATAGGATATTTCCATACCTCTAGTGCTGCCTGTCCATCATGAGCACCTTAACCAGGTTCTTACCGTGTTGCTCGCACTCCTATACATCTCCAGGTCCTGAGTCCCACCAGTGGAGGAAAAGAGGGGTGATCTTAGATTTCTCTCACCCTTCAGGCCTTCCTGGGTCCATGGAGGAAGGGAGGAGTGCAAACTCAGACTCCTCTTGCCAGACACAATGTCCCAGGGAATAATTTTCTACGTCTGAAATAATCTCTACCAAAAAAAAAAAAAAATCAGTTATTTGGGGAGATAGCTCAGTGGCACAGCACCTGCCTAGCAAGCACAAGGTCTTGAGTTTCATACTTAGTTTCAAAACCAAACAAACAACCAAACAAACATCTCTATATTATTTATGATACCTAATACAATGTCAATGTTTATAAATGGCGATACTGCATTGTCTGGGAAATAATATAAGGAAAGGTTCATGCATGTTTAGTATAGCCACAAATACTTCATCTCAATATTTTTATCTGTAGATGGTTGGATCTGCAGATATAGAATTCATGGAGAGAGGACTGATTGTAGATGCTTCTTTTAGGGAAAAAATGTTGTAAATTTAAAAAAATAAAGATTCTGTGCACTATGTCATGTGAAGCTTTCCTAATGGCCACTTTCCCATCAGAATAGCTATCTCAACTTGTACTGTAATGCCATGTAACTCAATTGTGTCCGAAAATTTCTGATCAAAGAGATTATAGGGCCAAAGAGGAAAGTGATCAATGATATAAAGTATGCTTAAGGAGAGTCACATGGAGAAAAAACATTCTCTCAGGCTTTCACAGAGAGCACATTAGCCAAGCAATGGCTGTGACTCATCCACATGGCTGACACTGACAAAGGATTTACAATCTGAGGTATAGGATCTCAGGATAAATCCTGAGGGGATTTTACTGACCTTCTCAGACCCAAAAGCTACAACTCTTGTTGCATAGGTCTTGCTTTATCTTGGTCTTAACCATCCAGCAGAAAAGTATAAAAACAAAGTAAAGAAGTAAAGCTGTGTTGTTATGTTGAGCTGTAGGGGACTCAGGTCAACAATTTCTGACATTGCCAGTCAAGCAGAAGACCCAATACTATTATGGACTACTGGACTCTTTTGGAATATTTTGCTGAGTTCACACACCTATAATATTCAAATGACGGAACTAAACAAAAAGGGAATAAAGATGAATGTCCATTTTGTATCTGTGTATTCAGAATGGTTAGGATCGATATATATATGTTACATTCTCTTAATGAATAGGGGGATTTGTTCTAATGGTGTTTGTAAGTAAGATATCATGTCTGGATCTTGTACAGCAAATAACCACTAGGAAGAATGTATGCAGTGTGTTAATTATTGAAACTGTCCTACCAATTTGATTTGAAACTGTCTCATTGCTATTTGTCTCTTAAAATTATGGGGGAAAAAAAAAGAATAGCTATCTCATGCCATGAAATATCTGTAAACCCCTGAAGTCAGAAACTGAATTTGGCTTTCCTTTTTCAGCACGCTTGGGCCTGCTGTCCACAAACCTTTGGTGAGAGAATGAAGCCATTCTCCCAGCTCTACTCAAAAGGGAAGGCTGACAGTGATTTCATCCTATAGCCGCTGAAGGCCATGTGTCTGTGGCGCTCTTTTTCCAGGGGATTTCTGCCCTCTGAGGCACAGAGCCCTCACACCCATTATATGGGCTGGGCTGAGCAGGGCAAACACAATCTGCCTCAAGTGGAGGAGATTTCGGTGTGCAGCCTGGGGACAGTCATTCAGGCAGAACGATCACAGCAGTGGTGATGTGGGCTGGCTCTGTTCTTCCACCCCCTGCAACTGTTGCTGGCCTGGATCCCTGAGTCTCAGTTCAGGGGCTCAGGACTCAGCTGAGGCTGCCCCAGAGGTGTCTCTGGGGTTTGTTCCTTCTGTGGTTTGCAGTGGTGAGTGGAACCAGGCTTGTTCTCACCGTGCTACACTTCCACTCCCTCGCTGAGGCTTTCTGTATTCACCTCAGGTTTCTCAGCTCATGCTTTTCCAGATGGCTGTTACTTTACTTACCCACTGTTTCTTAGAAAAGTTGTACCAGAAACTCTTAAAAAAAAAAACGTGCACCCTGGGCTGACAGTCAGACATGCAGGAGGCCCTGGGTTCCATTTCTAAAATAAGGAAGTAACTCCTGGTCACTGCCTGGCATGCAGTGATAGGTCTGTTCTCAGCTAGCTTTTCTTTGCTCCTGGCATTGACCCTGCAGAGGTGATCATAGGGTAAGGCCATTTCCTTAGGCCATGAATTCTACAAGGAAGGGCTGTGACAGAGGCATCAGCAGCCAGTTCTTAGGGACCTGGAGAAGGGGTGAGTTGAGTGGAATATGCCTGTGGGTAGACACAGTGTCGCTGCAGTGACAGTGGTAGACTCCAGCATGTATGAAGTGTACTACTGCTTTTACCCCCAAATAAGATCTAATTGGAAAATAGGCCCTACCATGATTTTTCAGGATGCTCATACTATAAACCTTGCCCCCAAGAATAAGCGGCAGTTAAGATTGTCAGCCAGGTGAATGCATTTATTATGCCCTTTATAATAGACTGCATACATATTGAATTATAAAATAATATTAATATGCAATTAAATATAAATAAATAATATTACTGACATTAATACTTAAATGATAACAAAAATTATAATTAGGTATTTATAAATGCCCAAGTGAGTGCCAGTGAATGAGAGGTAAATGTTTATGTAAGCAGATAAGTCTGAGATTTATTGTTGAATGGCCAATCAGAGAACAGGCATAACACATGAAATCATGTGTACTTGATAAGGAAGGATGTGATTGTGTCTAGTGTGAGTCTTTGTGATTCAATATGCTATGTGTTGTAAGGGACATACTTAGTATACTCCTATAAAATAAAGAAACATCTTCTGACTTGGTGCCTGCCATCCTTCATCTTTTCTGTGTGGACCATCATTCTTAACTGTCATTGCTATTACCATTCCTGACAGCTGTGTCGCCAACACACTATGAGTGGGCTACCCGGACAAGTGCTCACTTAACAGGGCTATTGCTGGATGTGAGAGATCAGGGCCACTAGTTCCATAAGAAATTGAGTTACAAGACATTCAGGCTGAAATTTAGAACATGGAGACATACAATGATATTTCTGAAGAGGATGACATGACTGTATTTAAATAAATGTAGATTTTTATGTATAAATAAATGTAGAATATTATGCATGAAAAAGTAAGGCATGCCTTGAAAATAAGCTCTTGGCATCTTTTGGAGCAGAAATTAATAAAAGACTCACTCTTAATTTTCAGGGAGATATGGTATTTGCTAGGTTCTGTTCTAGGGATTTTACATGCATGATCACATGATACCCATTGCCACCCTACAAAATAGACATCTCATTCTATTATTATTTTTATTATTATTATTATCATGTTTTTGGTGGAACCGGGTATTGAACTCAGGCCCTTGCGCTTGATAGGCAAGTGCTTATTCTACTGAGCCATCTCCCAGGCAAAATTTTGAGAAGGAGTCATTCTATTATTATCTGCATTTTACAAATGGAACAGCTGAGGCTCAGAGAGACAGAGTAATTTACCTAAGTTTTCACTGCTGATAAGGGTTATACCTAGATTAGGAAGAATGATCTCTGGCATCATAGAAGAATAAGTTTTGCTAGGAATTTCATGTCTCCCAAACATGACATCCTTAAATAAATTAAGGCAAACCTATTCTCTAAATTCATATTTTCTGTTTTGTTTCGTGGTGCTGCGGATGGAGCTCATGACCTCGTATTTATTTAGCCATGTGTTTATTTAGCCAATTACTCATTCATTTCATCATTGGGAAGAGCCTTTCTTCTATGTTCCAGAAATGACAAAACTAAACCAAGCACACCTCCAGTCTTCTAGAATATCTCAGCCTGGTCTGCAGCATTTGAAAGCAGTAAGGAGAAGGGAGTTGAGGCAGCTAGGCCAGCCCAGAGCTACCTTGCAACAGACCTTCAGAGCAAGGGTCACATGGGGAGGGGCTGAACTGCAGATTAGTGTCACTGCAGAACTTTTGGCACTGGCTCCATAGAAAGCAGAATTTTACAGTCATAAAAGAGCTACTGTGGTGATCCACTGTCCCAAGTCTTTCTTTAGTTATCTTTGCTATTTCTTTGATAACATGGTGAAAGGCTCTTACCTTTTTACCTTATTCTGTGGAAACCTAATTGTCTTAGGCAGGTCCAGTTAGAGCAAGTTTCTATTTGTATCAGATGCATTTGCTGACTGCTAGATATCCCCACCCCACCCGAGTTGGGTTGCCAAGCCAGATGGAGTTCCCAGTTCACAGCTGACTGCATGTATAGAATCGGGTGCATTGCTAACAACTAGGACCAGTCCTCTGTTGTCATCGCTAAAGTGTTAATACCATTACTCAACTTTCCCAAGGCGGTACATGACTCTAACATTTTCAAGAATCACTAGGAAAGTAGGAAATTTGTCTAACTCACTGTTGCATTTTTTAAAAAAATGTATTTGGTACAGGGTTTTACTAAGCAGCTTGGACTCACAGTGCTCCTCTTGTTTTCAGCCTCCCCAGTACTGGGATTACAGGTGTGCACTACCACACCTGGCCTTGGTGGACAACTAAGCACACCAGGGGTGGGGCTGGTGCAGCATGTGGTGCCAGGGATTGAACCCCATTCCCTGTGCTTGCCTAAATAGGAGCTTAGTCCACTGAGCTACCTTGCCCACCCAACCTTGCATATGGTAAGAACACCCTCTGCCACATTCTTGCTTTGTGGTGCAAACCAGCCTTGAACTTGCTACATAGCTAGAGCTGGCCTTCATCTCATGGGTACTGGGACTATAGGCCTAAATATACACCTTGAGAGGAATCCTAGCAGCTCAGGATCTTATAGGCTCACTTAAGAGTTTCAGATCTAAGCTTGTACCGAGCCATATTAGTTCTTATTTCTTGAATACCTTTTGCATGCCAGGATCTGTGCTAAGCAATTTAATAATAATAATGCCATTCTAGCTAACATATAAATAGTTAATGGCTGTGTAAAGTACAATTAGGAGTACTTTACACATAGTAGCTCATTGACTAGAAACTGCACTTGAATCATGCTCCTCATCCTACTAATGAGAATGAGAAAAAAAAATGTAGGTTCCATGGGTTGGCTGACTTGTGTGAGGTAGCTTTGTCTAGGGCCCCAACCCATGGAGCCATGGCTGTCCAGTTGAAGGAAAATGCTGAGGCCTTTTGTAGACCCAGGAGGTAGAATCCCAAGGGTTCTGGAGCATGGTTTTGGGTTGGCCTGCTGGGCTTCTTTGGGTATGGAATAAGTATGGAATGGGTATGGAGGACTATCCTCAGCCATCCTTGAGCCACTGGAATGATCGTCTGCGTGTGACAGGGAGAATTGCATCTTTAATCCCATCTGGGATGTCCTGTGGAATGGCTTTGAGCAAGTTTATTTCCTTCTGGGGGTGGCTCTTTGAGAAAAGCTCCCCAGTGAATTTCTGGGCAGAGAAGCCTGCCTTGAGTGGTGTAGGTGGAAAAGTTTCTTTGAAGTTCTTGGCTTTTCTTTAGTGGTGTGACCTTTGTGGTCCTATAGCAGCTTCTCTGTAGGCTTGGACAATGATGGCCCTTAGGGAGAGATGAAGGACTATTGAGAGGCAGGAGAAGGCCTGCACACTTGAGCTGACAACTGCTGGGCCTCTGTGCAGTGTGGCTGGCCTATCCTTACTACACTTTCCAGGGCACATGGACTCAAAGCAACATGAAGACAAAGAGCCACACAGGCGCCAGCACAGCCCACACAGCCCACACCCACATGGAGCTCCCAGCAAGCGGCTGTGCACTGAACTCTATGTCTGCTTCATTTCCTTGGCTTTCTTTTGGCTTTATGTCACTAAAAACTTACTTTGATTGTACACATTTCTTTATTTGAGCATTTTTGCAAGATTTTCCAAACATTATCAAATGAGCTGCAAAAGCAAATCTGGGTGAGAACTGGAGCAGCCAGCAGACTTCTTCCTGAGGACCTAGGGGCAGCTGGTAGAGATGCTGGGCAGTCTATGGTCACCCACTCAACAGCTGTGGATTGAATGAGTGGATATCAGAAAGGGTTATATAACCATCAAGAGTAGAGCGTGAAATAGGAGTTCAACATCACTGAAGTTTTCCTTATTGGTGATAGCTGAAATTTTCTGTGACAAAGGGGGTGATGAGAAGGGATACATTAAGGTAAATTTTTAGGTTTGAGTCTGAGAGACTTGTGAGTCTTGGTGACTTTGACGATGAGAAACTCAAGAATCACTGGATCAGGGCACAGAAACTGAGTTTTGCTTCTGAGCCACAGTCATACTGCCCTGAGCCTTTTTGCTCTTAAGGGCTGTGGTATTGGGGTGTCAGGGGTAAAGGGAAATGTTGGGAGAGGCATGCATTATACCAGGTGATACTAGTGGATATTGGGAGTTTGCAAACAGTAGAGTCCAGGAGTGCATTGCTTTTGGTCTCAGAGGGAAAGGAACAGTATGGTGGTACATATGTATAATTCCAGCACTCTGGGAAGCTGCCACAGGAAGATCCAAGTTTGAACCCAGTCTGGGCAACTTTGAATCCAAAAAATAGAGTAATACAAAGGGCAGGGGATGTACCTCAATGCAAAGGTCCTGAGTTCAATCCTTTGAACAGGTTGGGAGGCAATGCGGGAAGGAGAAGCACCAAGAGCTACTTGGATGCCCTATGACTAGAAGAAATGGTGGCCTGGAGCCATTCTGGCCTGGCCCAGAACCCTTGCTTGGCATGCAGACTTTCTTAACTCTGGGCCCATTTGCTCATATGTCAAATGGGGCCAATAGCATTTGCCTCCTGCGGCCTCCTGAGAAGGTTGGAGATATGTACATTGGACACCTAGCCAGTATCTGCAGTAAAATGGGGCCTTTGAAAACATCACTCAGTGCTGTTACTATGACTACTTCAAGTTGCATATGGGGCCTTCCTGTTGGGAGCTGGAGAGCCAGTGTGGGGCGCTTAACAGTCAATCATCCTAACTAAAATATGTGCTAGCCTTTCTGGGCCTTCTGTGGGACTTCTTTTAGAGCTGCAATTGTCTAGAGAACAATTACCATATGAACTGCCATAGAGAAGTCCAAGACAATAACATAGGTATTTTTTTTTTTTATGACAACTCAAGGGAATTTGAAGCAATAGGCTATTCCTGGTAAATAAGAATCAATATGGATTTAATAATGGGGAGGAACCAAGTAGAAGGGGAAAATATCTACTTATAAATGCTTCATTGATTATTTTTTATATTTTCAGACAGTGAAAATGTAAAGTAACATGATTCTATGGGATGCATACCAGACTGGCTACAGCTTGATCTCCACACCACCTTCAAAGCAGTTGGTCATGGGTGCTGATGTAGTACCCTCTTCCACCAATGAGATGAGAAAGGCTTAGGGAGGTTGTGTGTTTGCCTCTGCACAACATGGGTACTGAAAGAGTAGGAGCTTGAACCTCGACATTCTGGCTCCAAAGCATGAACTTTTAACCACCATGCTATACATCGCTCACACAAAGGTTACAGGGAAAACTTCTGGAGACATTAACAACATCCAGACGACCATTTCCCCTGCTTATTACTCACGTGTCCGCATTCTCCATCTTATTTTCTTCCACACACACACATCTGTTGGTATTCCATTTAATTTAAATTCTTTTCATCTTTTTTTTCAATAAATATTTTACTCATATTTAATGCTATATTTAAAACATCAGGCATGAGAAAGCCCTTCAAAGGAATAGGCGCTGAGGATGTCTGAAGAGAAAGCTTCCACAGTGGTCTTTATCTCATACAGCTGAATGTGATTTCCTCCCAGATGTGGTGCTAGGAACTTGCTGAATTGATCTTTGGTGTTTCTATACCAACTGAAATGGCACCAAGTTCTGAGCTATCCCAGGGACCCTGGGAAGTGACCCAGACCTGCAAACCATGGGGAGCTGATTGATTTGTGCTCCCTCCCCATGGCCTGTTTGATCTTCATCAACAGCCATGTTAATGAGCTGATAGAGGAAAAGACCACTGGCATCTTTGTATGATTGTGTCTTTCAGTGTAGTGGCCCTGTAGTAGTCCAACTGCCTCATTTGGCTTCGTCCTCCTTGGGACAAATGTTGAGACAGCCCTGAGAGGTTTGAATGGTGACATCCAGGTGACAAGTGGAGCCAGTAAGCTGGGTACAGTGGCTCTGGGCTCCAGGAGCTGGTTGGATGCTTTGCTTCTTGAGGTCAGCTACCTCAAGGTTTGCAGACCAAACCTTCAGGATTTTTCTAAAGGCAATCTCACTCCTATAGGCAACATTGCAGGAGTCAGATGTGCTATCTCCAGCAGCCTGACACTCGGCAGGTGGGCTCAGCCCCCTGCAGCCTGGGCTCATCACTTCCCTGGGTGGCCTCAGCCCCCCAAAGAGGTGCTAATAAGCTTTGAAGAAGAAGCAGATATGAGTATCCAGGAAAGGAGAGCATCTGCCAAAGGGGGTGCTTTAAGGCCCCCCCCGGGGTGTGTTTACTGGTCACTGTAAGATTTGGGGACCTTTAGGGACTTTGTCCTCATGGGCCCTCTTATTGTGTCACCCGGCCTCTCTCAAGTGCATCCCACTGCCTTTGTCTACCCACCAGCCCTGCTCAGAGGCCTTATCAACATATTCAGGGCATTCCCTGGAATCAGTGTCTTACAGTGTTTGTTTTTGTGTGTGTATTTGTCTGGCTTCCTCTGTTCCACTTTGTGTTTTGAGGTTTGTCCACACTGAAGTACGTATGCCTACTGCTTTCCATTCTGTAACAGGATAATAGTCTTGCTATGGCTATGCTCTCCTTCCGCAGAGTATGTTTTGTTCCAGCACTCAGGGCTGCCAGGCTGAGTCAGAGGGCATTCTAGAGAAACAAGGTCATTAGAGAAAGAGACTGCTGGGACCTCAGTCTAGTGCTCCAGGTTCCACCTTGCCCATACCACTCATCCTCCACAGCCTTGGCTGCCCTGACAAAGGGGATGGAGAGGCCAGTAAGACCCGACAACCAAAGCCCCAGCAAACAAAAGACTCCAGACAAAGCGCAAAGGCTCACAGTGCTAGCAAGGGGCTCTGGAGAGCCCCAAAGCCTTTCTGCTTTGCCCCTTTGTCTGCTCCAGGCTCCTTTCCTTAAGCATCGACCTCAACTACCCCTTGGTTGTTCCAGGGAAATTGAGGTTCTCCACATCTAGCCCCAAGGGCCCAAGGCTCTTGGCTCATAAGAGCCACAGGTTGGGGGTCACTGTGACCCTAGCTTCTAGTCCAATACCTGTGTGATGGGGCCAGGCTCTTACCCACTCTGAGCTGTTTTCTAACAGTGTGATAACATTAGTGTCTACTTTATAGATTATATGTGAAGATTACATGAACAAATTTATGCATGGGATTTTAAAAAACTGAGGCAAAATATGGATAGTGTAAAGTAAACATGTTGAAGCGAGCAATTTAGCTGAATGTTGTGGCTCAAACCTGTAATCCTAGCACTCAGGAGACTGAGGCAAGAGGAATGTGAATTCAAGGCCAGCTTACTTTGTAGTGAGATCTTGTCTCAAGACAAAAGAAAACGAGCAAACAAAATAGCAAGCAATTTGGTGGCACTAAGTACATTCACAGCATTGTATAGTCACTACTCTATTTCAGAAATATCTTCCTGATCCCTATATCAAAACTGTATTTATTAAGTAGCCACTCACCACTACCCTTCCCTCCTGTGACCAACAGTTTGCACTCTGTCCCTGTGGATCGGCATATTACAGACATTCCCTGAACTGACATCTTACAGTTTGTTTCTCTGTGTGTACGTATGTGGCTTCCTCCATTCCACTTCATGTTTTGACATTCATCCACTTTGAAGTATACATCCCTACTGCTTTCCATTTTGTGGCTGAATAATATTCCATTGTATGCGTTCTCCACGACGTGCTTATCCACCCATGTGTGGACATGGGTTGTGTCTGCATTTTGGCTATTGTGAATAGTGCTGTTGTTCACATGCAAGTGCATGTACCTTTTTATAGTTATAAAAGCTCAATAAATGTCAAAGAGGCAGATCAAGTCCAGAGTCCTCCATGGATGAAGAGAAGACTCTCTCACACAAGTTACTCATTGTTTGATTCTCATGAACGAGGAAAAGGGCTCTTTAAAGCTGCACTCACCTAAAACCAGCCCACCACACTGACAGATTGCAGACAGGTATGAGCACTAGGAAAATGTGGGTTCTGATCTAGGATACTTGTTTGGTTGGGGGACCTAAGCAGGCCTATGCAAGATTAATTTTTCTAAGTCTGTTTCACATTTTTTTTTCTAGAAAATTACAATTCACTATGCCTCAGTGATTTTTCAAATCCCAGTAAGAATTAGTTTTTTTCAAATCAAATGGGGTGAGGGCTGGCCAGATAGCTCAGTGGATTAAAATGCCTGCTTAGGCAGACACAGGGATTGGGGTTCGATCTCCAGCATGCTGTGCTGGCCCTGCCCCTGGGGCGCAGTGAAAGGGTGACTGAGACTGGGTATGGTGGCACGTGCCTGTAATCCCAGCACTTGGGAGGCTGAAAACAGGAGGATCACTATGAGTCTAATCTGTATAGTGAGACCCTGTAGACCCTGTACTAAATACATTAAAAAAAAAAAGACATATCAACTCAAATGGGGTGGTAGTAAAGGTGAACAACTGTCTTAGTTTACCTGAGAAATAAGTCCTCAATATGGGCAAGAACTTTGAACATGAATTTTCTCTTCTTTATTCTTTATGAAAAACAAAATAAAATGAAATGTTGATTCTTTTATGAAGGAAAGAAGCATAATGTACTTTAATTTACCAACATACATTTATTGACCAACTACAATATGCCAGGCTCCATTTTTGGTTCTGAGGATATAGCAGTGAATGAAGCAAACAGAAATCCCCACCCTTGTGAAGTTTATATTCAAAAGGGAGGAGAAAGGTAGTGTGTGGATAATTAATGTGCTGGAGCCTAATGACAACTCTGGATGTGCTGGCCAGGGGAACCCCAGGGCTTTGTATTGTCTGAAGAGTGGTTTGACTAGGGTAGAGTTGAAGGTAACATTTGGACAAAGATTAAAGGAGATGAAAGGGAGAGCCAGGCATATTTTGGGGGGTATGTTCCACCCTAAGGGGAGCAGCAAGGGCAACTCTCAGGCAGGAACAGGGTGTAGCATGGAGAAGGGGCAAGATGGCCAACAAGGAACAAGGAGAGGCCCTGTCAGGGAGGCATGGAACCAGGTAGTGTCTGCTTATGTAGCTGGTCTGTGGTAAGGCCATGGGCTGTTACAGAGAGGGTTGGACACTTGGACAGGAGTGGAAAAGAGTTCCAAAAGCTTCTCAGCCTCATGGAAGGGAAGCCAAAGTCCTTATAGTGGCACTTACAACTTTGATTACATAGAAATCTGAACTCTTGAGCCAAGTCCTTGCTCAAAGGTGTGCTTCCTTTCCTATCTTCTTCATCCCAGATATCAAAGGACACAACAGCAATGACCCACTTAAAGATCCTAATTGGTTTTATTTGTAATTCTAGTATCAGGCAATACTTTATTTCAGAACATAGAATAAGTGTCCCGGTGGCCTGGGCAGAAGAAGTTGGAATATATGTGAATGTTTGTGTGCATGTGTCCTGGGGACAAAACCAGGAGGTTGGTGTTATAGTTAGAGAAGGGCTGAGGAAAGCAGAAAGAATGAATCAAGAGTTACTTTCTCTGTAAAGTGAGGACAGGAAGACAGAACAACAGAAAATTAACAGATGGGTGAACATGAGTTGACATTGCCCTAGATAAGGACTGAAGCACTATCATTGTCACACAGACTGCAGCGAGCCTGTCGCAGGAATCCGGCTGTAGCTTTCTTCTGATTTCTTGGACAGTCAGACGATAATGTAGTTTTAGTTTGGTGATGCAGGACCTCAGCCTGAACCACTCTATTTTGGTTTCTGGCCAGGTCTGCTGATGCACGGCCAGGACCCCAACACCCAAACAAAGGCCTCTTCTAGCTTTTATTCTCATTTTTGTTGAAAACAGAGGAAGATATCACCATCCACTCAAGTTAAATATGGGCTTACTTGCTTCCCCACCCCTTTGGGTCTAATCTATATTAACTGTTTTAGCTGACTCGACTTCCCCAGTGGACTCTAAATCTTGCTACTTCTCGGCGCTCTGCTGCTTGCTGTCCAAATCCCCACAGCCTGGCCTGGCCTGCTGCTGTGATCACCCTGTTATTGTCCTGATCCTGTTCCTCTCTCCACAGCTAACTTGCCCCAGAGCAGCCACAGTCTTCCAGACAGGGCAAGGTAAGTGCAAGGACCGGAAGCAGAAGCATACATGGGGGGGGGGGGTGGTGTCAAAGATCCCAAGTACAGCAGCTGGCTCAGAGAGTTGAAATGAACGGTGAAGACTACCGTGAGAGCTGGAGCAGCTGTGCAGGCTACTGACTGCACAAGGATGCTGGCCTTCACTGAACCTTGCAGCCCAGGTGCAGGATGGTATCTGGCAGAAGGAAACAGCGTTTCTGGGAGAGCAACAAGCTCTCTTTTTAATAGCTGTCACTTGTTGTGCCAGGAAAAGTTATGTATTGGAAGATTTGGGGCAGAAGAGCGAAAGTGTCTGACTTGCTCTTTGGAGACCTCACTAAGATCAGACAAAAAGAGGCAAAGATGGGCTCAAAGCCACAAGGTAGAGGATTTCACCAATGAGGATGACTTGGCCACCCAAAGGGATTAGCAGCCTGGTGATATTATCAGTCTAGAGGTAGGCGGCCACATCCACCAGGCAGTAGCCACAGCCCAGCTCTGGTGCATCCAGAGCCCTGTGGCAGTGGGTTGCCACATGCCGAGAAGTGGCAAGAGAAGTACCTCATCACCACTCAGTGAGGATGCTTAGGAGGAAGGCAAGACAGAGAGAGCTGAGGATGCTGCCTGAGGTGACGCCATTGCCAGAGGTGGCGCCACTGGGGAGTAGCCGAGCTGGCCAGCCAGTCTCACTCACCTTGCCAACACCAGCTCTCTTTGCTGCCTCCCGCTGTGCTGTCCTCTTGGGAGGTGGCAGGACTTCCCAGCTCTGCTTTGAGCTGCTGTACTAACTGCGGAAGGCGATCCTCTTCCCAACTGCTAGATGTGGATCTCTCCAAGGCCTTCCTTACTGTCTTGTCTTCCAGATCAGTCTGCCAGTCAGGCAGCTGATTAAGAAAGCTCTCTTGAAGAACAGTTGTCTTAAAGAAAAAGAGATTCCACCATTTCCTTTGTGACTTGGCTAATGAGCTATGGCCCAGGTGGGCCCTTATCTCTTCATCTAGGACCTAATAAGATGCTGACTCAATTAGTATTTGCTAAACAGATAAAAAGGAATAATGAAGTTGTCAGAGCACTTGACTGGAGAGGAGTGAGCCCCCTGGAATCAGCGATGGACCAGCCGGGAAGACTCATCCCAGCACACAACTTTTTTGCACAACCTTTAACCTTTTGGGGAGGATGGAAGAAAGGAGAGAAATGAGCCAGACAGGGGGCAAATTCTTTGTAAAACAATCAGAAAAGGCCTTTATTTTTCTTTCCTGATCTAATTGTGTGTAGCCAGAGAGTTCTTAGTTTAAGCCCTAGCTCTGTCCTTTAAAGGTGTGGTCTTGAGTCTGCCTTTTGAACTGCAAACTTTGCACTGGAAGAGCATGGGTAAAGCTTTTAAAGGACTTGTGCAGAAACCAGAATGGCTCAGTGGCAGAGCACATGCTCAACATGCACAAGGCCCTGGGCTTGTTCCTAGCACCAAAAATTTATGAATAAAGCATATATGGTGTCTCGGATTCTGAACTAGGAGCTCTCAGAGACATATTGTATTTAAACCCTGTAACACATGGGAAATAGATACTCTTATTACCCCCATTTTGTGAAGGAGGTAACTGAGGCACAAAGAGAGTGAATTAGTGCCTGGTGTTGGCAGCTGATGAACGCGGAACTGAGATATGGACCCCTTCAGTCCTTGCTCTTAATGGCCCTACTATTTCCTTGATCATTGTAAGGGTGTGGATCAAAGAGAATGCTGGTCACCTTGTACCTGAGAACCCAGATAGTGCTATACAGCTTGCAAATACTCAGTAATGTCATGATCAGGAGTGCTATGCGATCCTTGCCCAGGAGCCAAGAGAACTGGAAGCCATGAAGAGGGCTATCCTCCTCTGATCCCCAAGTGGCAGGGAGAAGGATCCAGTACCTTTGGGTGTTCAGAGACTTCTAGAAGCCATGGCCCCTGTTCTGGACTGAAATGCTTATCCTCTGGTTGAAGGAGAGGACCTGTAGTCCTCATGGCCCAGGTGGGTTATGAATAAAGAAGTACACCCTGAAGAGGGCAGAGTTGTGAGTCCAGGGTATGGTGCCCCTCATGGCACTCCACACAGGATCATGTACCAGGACCTATGTGATGGATCCAGGTGTTTTCTGGTTGGCCCACCAGGATGCCTCAGCCCTTCATCAAGTTGCTCTGTCCCAGGAACTGTGCAGACCAGTGTCAACTAGGCTACCTCGTGGAATGTGATAACTGTAGATAGAACATGCTATTATTAACTTGTTAAATTTGGGATCATAACAGCAAAACAACACACAATGCTCACACAGCTAGTAGTGGGTGCAGCTGGACAAAACCCAACCCCAGATCTGTCCATACACTATGTGATGCCCTCCTTTCTTGTCTTGTAACATTGTTTCTATTTGCCCCAAAAGAAAGAAGCAAGCCTGTCCAAGGTATCAGAATCTCCTTTGTCTTTGTATTAGAGGTTTGCCCAGACAGGTGTGCTTCAACTGATTACATAAAAGCTAGATCACGTTTATAAGAAATACCTCTAGAGCCCTTCCAATGGGATTCAATACAAAAGCATTTCTAGAGAAATAACCCCTTAGTTAAGCAAAGAAGAATTTTCTTGCCTCCCTTTCAGGAATAGTTCACGTTTCTCATCAGTCCTGATTTTTATATTGGGCTTTCTTAGACCAGTGTGTATATTAATCAAGTCAGGTGGAAACCAGTCAGGCATGGTGGCATATACATATAATCACAGCACTCTGGGAGGCTGAGGCAGAAGAGTTGCAAGTTTGAATCCAGTCTTAAGGACATCTTAAGGACTTAGACCCTGGCTCAAAACAAAACAAATTTAAAAGGCAGGGATGCGACTCAGTGCAAAGGCCTGGGGTTCAATGTTCAGCACCTCCATCACTACTGTCAGAAAAGAGGTAGTTTTCGAGAATGGCAATCTTCAGGCTCCCCTCAGCATCTGCTTGGTCTCTACATCCCTGCGCCTCTTCCTCTGTCTCTGTTCCTGTCACACTGTGCCTGCAATGAGTCCTTGTTGCATCTGTGTTTGCAATGACCCTGCCCTAACTGGGCTCCTGGGCTTCATCCTCCATGGGCGCTCCTCCATGCCACCATGGTGCACTGACTTCCCCAGCACTGGCTCTGTCACGCTCGTGTTTGCTTCCAGCATCTCCAGTGCTTTTTTGCCAGTGACTTCTGGGCTCAAGCTCCTTAATAGGAGGCCATTGGGACTTTCCAACCTCGGGCTTTTGCTCAGGCCTGGAGCCTCTCCCTGGTCCATGGTCATATCTGGGATCCTACCTGCTCCCCAGCACCCAGCTTTAAACCTCACTCCCTCTTAAGTCCTCCTTTTAGTTCTCTACTACAGATGAACATAACCTCCTTTTTCTTTTGCAACTTGTTTATATTTTTCTTCCAAGCAGATTGTGTTCTGCCTTGTATTAGGATTATGACCTTGTCTGATTTTTTTTTTTTTTTTTTTTTTTTTTTTTTTTTTTTTTTTTTTTTTTTTGTGCTAGGGATGGAAATGAGAAACTTGAGTATCCTAGGCAAGTGTTCTACCAAATTCTTCTTTGATGCCTGGTTTCTTAAAGGCTCAAACTGTGACTTTGTCACCTCTATGTACAGAGCCTTATGTGTAACAGGGGCACAAAATGTGATGTAGGGAGGAGGGAATCTGGAATAAGAGAATATATATTAGATCCTTAGCTAGGAAGAGATAGAGACCTGGATAAAACTTGCCCCTTTGGGCGCTTATGCTGCAACTCTGAATCAGACACAGTGACGTGTCCTCATGAGCTTTCCCCACAGAATGGGAATCAAGGGCAACCCAGTTATGGTGACATCCAGGGCAGGGCAGCATCCTTGTGTTAGGACTCAACCTTTTCTATCTAGAGGGCATCCACAGATCTTATTTTGAAATGACTGCAAATTCCCTAAATACCTTCCAGAGGGAAATCTGACTTCCCTTCCCCAAATGCTGATAAAATCTGAGCACAAAGAATAGCAAATGATAAATGTGGAAGTCTGGTGCTCGGCTACAAAACGAATGCCTTGCACTAAATAATAATGCATGCTTATGATCTGCGGTATTTTAAAAAATATTACATGTTCCATTATGTTCTTTGAGAGATTTAACTAATCAGACTTGTAAAACCGAAACAGAAAAACTCTCCAGTGTATAGTGGGTGGGTGAGGGGAAGTGATTTTTACAAACACAGTGTTCCTTTTGCCGTGTCTGCAGAGCCCAATATCTAATCTACTTCTCCACTTCCTGTGTTATGAAATGCTGGGCATAGTTTTCTCTTGGCTCAGTTGCTTTTCAATCGAGAGCCAAGAGCTGGGGTTGAAGACACAGCGAACACTGCCCTCTTTCGTCCACCTTGGGTCTCTGCCACGTCTTCTCCCTAAGAGTGCCAGGTAGGCAAGAGTTAAAGCAGCGCTGCAGTAACCTTAGCGTGTCATTGCCTTTCTGTTGTTCTCTGCGTGGTGGTGAGGTTCCCGCCGTGTGGAACATCTTTCCTTGGGTGTCACAAACATTTCATCTTTCCAGAGGTTGCCACTTTACACCCAGACCTTTTAATGACAGGTGTTTAATACTGACCCCAAGAAAGTGCGTGTAAAGTAGAAAAAAGACTCCATTGTTCACAGAATCCCTGCTGGCTTGGATCACCAGGGAACTCAAGATAAAACATAAGGCAGACAACGATGACTCCCTAGAGAGGGTCCCCACTCACTTGGAAAAGAAAGATTTTGTCCTAATGCCTTGCAAAATCTTTCTCAAATAATTTGATCATGACCCTCACTGGTGTGGTGGTGTGAGATGCGAAGCAGGGGACTTTGTGAACCAAATAAAGCCCCACAGTGTGCAGATCTATTGGAGTAGCACTAACAAGAGGAGGCATTCTTAACTGTGAACAGTTCCTACATTTTTTATAGGCCTAAGTACAAATTTCCTAACCAGAAATTAAAATTTAATTTGACCTCCTTTCTTGGTCATTGCCACTCCTACTCTGCAGTTCTTACTTTCATATGCATATATATTTGCCTTTACAGGGCCTTTGGAGAATGAGCAGAAGAAGAGGCAGGTCATGCTGCCTAGAAACGAAGTCCTGTCAGCTCTGTGCCTGAATGCAAATTATTTCATTGGTTTGAAGCTTTAAAAGCAATATTTGTGAGGATTCAGGCCATCAATAAATTATTGTATATGTCTATGCATCTGCTAAGCTTTGAATCAGGCAACAGGGTGACCATGACAAGGGAGGGATCATGTTCTCCACGGAAAGGGTAAAAGTAATCCAAGAAAATTGTGTGGGGTTGGCCTCATATAATTTTGTTCATAAATGTTAGCCATAGTTACAGCAACTTTATGTCCTTGATCTCCCAGGACTGTTCTGGGGACCGATGTTTCATTCCACTATGCCCAGAAAGTGCTTTCTAGACGCTGTGCTTTGATTGGCAGTTTGGAAAACACAGCTGAATAATTTCATGATCTGCACGGGGCAGTCTGGGACGGGGGCCCAGGGAGCTCTTCCATTTCCATCACTTCGTGAAAAGCTCTGCGAAGATGCCACAGCACATTCCCACCTCACCATGCCTGCGATGTTACTGTTGAAGAGAAATGTCAGAATCTTCTCATCCATGATATCCTCACCCCCATGATGAACCTCTACATTTTAAGGATAACAAAATAGCCATCAAAGACCACAGCCAGGAACTAGATTTTGATTTAGTTGTTTTCTTCTCTCAAAGTTACTTTGATGAAGCATTTGTACTGGCTTATGCCCATGCCTGTAGAATCAGGCAGACAGAAACAGGATATTTTGAGCAAGGCAAGGGTATGAACATTTATCCTTCTGAGGGTTTGTATTCAGGTATGTGGGGCTAAAATCTGAGGCTCAGATTTCTGTCCTAACCTTATTTTTATTTTATTTTAATTTTTAAAACCATACTGAGTTGAACCCAAGGCCTTATGCATGTTAGGCAAACACTGTACCACTGTGCTGTATCCCAGTCCCTTTAAAAATTTCACACGGGGACAGGCTGATCTCAGTCTTGTAATCCTCCTGCCTCAGCCTCCAGAGCGGCTAGGATTGCAGGTGTGTGCCATCTCGCCTGCCATCTCTCTATCTTTAGTAACTTCATTGCACAGGTATTCACAGCGGCTTGATTGGGAGTGGTTGCTGAATTTATCTGAAAATACTGGAGCAAAAGATTTTATACTGAAAAATTATCCAGTGGAAAAATATGAAAGAGAACAGCTGCAGCCAAGTCTCTGGGGACTGATTACAGAGCACAACACTGAGATGACTGTGCCTCAAGAAAAATGCCCATCGCTTGAGGAATGGATAAAAATGGTGGGGTATTTTTATACAAGGGAGTATTACTCAGCTATAGAAAAGATAAACTCAAGGCTTTTATAAGTAAATGGATGCCACTAGAGACTGTACTCATAAGTGAAATAAATCAGATGCACATGTGTGAATATTGTATTGTTTCCTTCATGTAAGATGCTGAAAGAGCAAATAAAATAGGAAAAGTACAATAGAGATTGTGAAAGAGAAAGAAACTGTTCAAAGGGAAGGAACAACTGGGATGAGGGAAAGGAGAAAAGAAAGAAGGAAGGGAAAAAGAAATATATATGTACATAGTTTGGATAACTGTACTGCTGATTTCTACTGGTTTATTGAAAGGAACAGTTAGTGCTTGGATTTTTTTCTTCTTCTTAATTTTTTGCACTAATTTTGCATGCATATTCCTGGTAATCTGGACAATTAATTTGAAGACAACAATATGAACTATAACAACCATTGGTGAATTCCTATCATTGTTTATTCTGTATCATCTGAAATTCTATACCATTTCAAATGTGTTTGTCTCTTTTACTATTTTTTATTATCTTTAAAAAATCATCTGGTGAGCTATTATGGGCTACTGGACTCTTTTAGAATATTTTGCTGAGTTTACACACCTATAATATTCAATAACGCAACTTAGAAAAAATGGGGTATACTGATGAATGTCCATTTTGTATCTGTGTATTCAAAGTGGTTGGGTTAGATATATAGTTGCATTCTCTTAATGAATAGAATGATTTGTTCTAATGGTGTTTGTAAATAGGATCTCAAGTCCGCATCTTGTACAGCAATTAACCACTAAGAAGAATATATGCAGGTATTATTTGTTGAAACTGTACTTCTGATTTGATTTGAAACTGTCTCATTGCTATCTGTTTATCAATAAAATTTTGAAAAAAAATCATCTGGTGATAAGCTGCTAATAAAAGACAGCGAGAGAGAGAGAGAGAGAGAGAGAGAGAGAGAGAGAGAGAGAGAGAGAGAGAGTTGGAGTTGTAAGCTTTCCTTATAAAATTTTAGTTTTTGGGTCCAATGCAAGCTAAAGAGAAGGAAATCTTTCTTCATTAACCAGAAAATGTGCAGTTCTTCAGAAGCTAAGATGTTTAAAAAAGCGATTTCTTAGTAACTCATTTTAAAATTTGCTACGTACATAAAACATGGATTAGTAAAGTCTTGGACGTATGTGGCATGGTACTCATCAGAGATCTTCCTGGGGACGGGATTATGGGCCGTACAGCAGGCCATGGGTCTGAGACAGGGGAAAACCAATTTGCAGCACTCCTTCACCAAGCAGACTGGAGCAGAAACTAAAGAAAGTGATTTCCCTGGTTTGAATAAAGCTGCTCTTTGGCAAGAGCTGGCTTCTTGATGGAAAACTTAAGTATCTCTCTGCTTTTTACTCCCTTTTCTCTAGGGCCACAGTTTGAATACATTTTAATCACCAGCAGTCACAGCAGGGCAAAGCTGCCACTTGCTAGCTTAATGAAATCCCCAAAGAAGCACCCCGGGGGCTCATCCTGGAAGCACTGCTGTAGGCCTGCAAGATACCGTATTTCCCTTGCAAGTGCCTCCTGAGTGCTGGACAGGGAGCCCGCTGGACACTGCTCTGCACTGCCCTTAGCTGTGCCTCATCGCCAGGTCTTCTTGATAGGTAGGTCCAAGCAACCTATAAAAGGGAACGACTGTTGAGCTGGCCTTTTCCTGAGAGTTTGGAATTTGCCAAACATAACTGCTGACTTCGAGTGAGCTGAAGAATCCCTCCCAGCCCTGGGGTCCCAGTGTTCCAAGGCGCTGTCCATAGACTGGCTTAAGCTACTGAAGCACTAAGTAAATAAATGGAAAGCACAAAGCTGCCAGTGTCCGCAGGAGACAACAGACCACAGCGGAGCAGAGCAGCCAGCTAGGCACGGGGCCTCTCTCTGAACCTTAGCAGGGAGCTTGCATCTGACAAAACAGATTTTCTCATTTGACTTTGAACTTAAGTCAACAAAGACAGAAGAAGTGTGGGAAATTCGGTCATTTAAAGGGAGGGCCCAGAGGCTACTTTACCAGCATACAAGGATCCTAGAGCAATGGCAAGCAGAAACACCAAAACGATACCCAGGATTTGGAGGCAGATTTATCTATGTCAAGGGGCAGTGATAGGGACCACTCCTGGAACATCAGGCCCTGATATCTGGTGGTCTAGAGCTCATATGATCTAAGCAAGCAGGAAGTACAGAGGCTTGCCATTTAGGGACTCGCTCACGCAATGTACATCACAGTGACAGGCCATTTTTAAGAGACAGGAATAACCAGAACTGGGACAGGAACTATTACCTAGGCAACTAAAAACTGAAGCATACTGGCTGGGGAAGGGGTGGCATTTTCTGCTCTCTAGTGGCTTATCTTTTACAGCTCTTCCAGTCCTGCCCTGGAAATGTGCACAAAATAGGTTGTAAACTATAGAGTGCTGTGCAAACAGCAGTTGTTGAGCTGATACTTTTCTAAACTCATGAAAGTGAAAGCAGGTAAAAGTGTCAGGAAGCATTTACAGTGGCATGAAAGAAGTATTGACGAATATGCCGCAAGGGCACAAGGCTGCATGCACATTTTTATAGACCTTAGAAAGGAAGAGGAGGGGATGGAATGATTTAGAGTACAATTTCTACCCAGCAAAGGCATATGCAGGACTAGAGAGAACAAAGGGAGAGATGCAGATATAAAATAAAACTAAATAAAACTGAGGCTCAAGGGTGTTAAGAATGTTTTAGACATTTTTCCCTGAAGTTATAATTAACCTGTAAACCATCCCTTCTTTTAGTTAGAGACAGTTTTTTGCAGTAGGGGAAAAGCAGTCTTGTGGAGCCAGGAAGTGCTCACAGCCTCTCTTGGGTATAACTCTCCAGGCAAGTCCTAACCGTCCAACCTGGTCACTGGGGTCTGAGAAGCCAGCCAAGGAAGTGTGACTCAACACAATTCTTGGGGGAGCTAAGCTGTGAGATTCCTGGCTGTCTATTCCATCAACAAGCTTGTTAACAACCGCTGACATTTAAAGCTGAAAGGAGGGGTATTATGGCACAATAAAATGTGCTAGCCAATAAACCACTATTCGGTGATTGGTCATGCTCTTCTGAATCCTGCTCGACCTTCACCCATTTTTATCACTAGACCCCTGGTGGGCCTCCATGCATGGAGCTTGTCTACAATAAAGGCACATTCGTTCCAGGCATAGGCGTTGCCGCTATCACAGCCTCTACCAAGTATTAAACAAGAAGACCAAGGGAAACCAACAATAACAGCAACAATAACAAGAAAACAACTCAGGGTCGTGGAGACTATACCAGCAATGCCATTGGCTGCAGAGACCTGGCCTGGGATAGCAGGTGTTGGCCCACAGGAAGGAGCACTTTTCACTGGCGTCACAGTTGCTGGAGAAACAATGCCGAGGCTCCCCCAGAAAGCCCACTATTGTTTTGTGCTGTCTGTGGAAACTCAAGCCCCCTGTGGAAAGGGCTTCCGGGAGCTGGAAGGGGTACGTAGTTTAGCAGATGACATAGCCAGACCCTGTCCTTTCTGGGGAGCAGTCCACATTTTTGGTGCAGAGAAGCTTCCCTGGCCTCAGTCTTTGTTTCTTTTTTTTTTTTTCAAGACAATCTTAATTATTTTATTTTGTTTTGAAGAGTAAAAACAAAAGTAAAAACAAATATAAGAAACAAAGATAGAAACGGGGTACCATACAACAATATATATATATTACAGACTTTCAAAACAAAAATAGCTAGTTAACAATTGTTGTTCAATTATCGATTTTTACTATCAAATCTGTTGCTCAGATTAACAGACATATTTATACAAGATTGGACAAATATTTGAATATTAACGCTTGTTTTCAAGAAATCTTAATTTTTTCTTGTCTTTTTTTACTTAATTTTTAAAATTTATTTTAAAGAGAGGATAATAACAATTGATAAGACATTACAAACAGTACACATTTAGAAGACCAAGATGAGAGGTATTCAAGGGTGGTTTTTGTATTACACATTGCTGTCATAGATGTAGTTGCTTAGATTGCAAACATCAGCATTTAGAGTTAGTCAAGGTGAAAATTCCAAACATTAACTGCTATTTTCAGAAAACTGATGGAAATTATTAGTACAATCCCCTCAGCCATTCTGTATATATACTTGCATGTATTTTCTCCCTTCTTTTTTCCATTTTTTCTCCTTTATATTATATTTACTTAAACCTTAAGTTCTTTTTTATTTCCGTTTTACTATATCTATTGTAACTTTCATGTTTTATTTCTTCTTTCAGGTTCTTACAGTAGGGAAACAAAATGATATATACACCTGTGGATCTGATTTATTTCACAGATTGATACCAAAATCAGAGAGAGATTTAACCAAAAAAAAAAAAAAGAGTTACAGGCCGTTTTCACTCATGAACATAGATGGAAAAATCCTCTTGATCTTAACCATCCAGCAGAAAAGTATAATAATGAGATATGAAAAGTAAAGCTATATTAGTATCCTGAGCTGTAAAGGGCTCAAGTCAACAACTTCTGACATTGCCAGTCCTACAGATAACCCACTACAATTATGGACTACTGGACTATATTGGATTCTTTTGCTGAATTCACTCACTTACAATATTTAAATAACAATAGAATACCCATTTCTGACAAAACTAAACAAAAAAGGGGCTATAAATGAAGGCCTATTTTGTATTTGTATATACAAAATAGTTAGAATAGATGTACAGCTACTTTATTTTAATTCAATGAGAAGAAATATTTATACTAATATTATTTGGACAGGATAGCATGTCTATATCTTGTACTATGAATAACCACTCCAAAGACAACAATATGCAATGTATTAATTATTGAGACTGTCCTACTAATCGGTTTTGAAACTGTCTCAATGCTATTTGTTTAACAATAAAATTAATTTTAGAAATCCTCAATAAAATACTAGCAAATAGAATACAACAAATCATCAGGAAGGTTATATACTATGACTAGGTAGGGTTCATCTAAGAGATGCAAGGATGGTTCAATATACACAAATCTATAAGAGTAATACTCTTTATTAACACAGCCAAATCCAAAAGCTACATGATCATCTCAGTTGATGCAGACAATGTTTTTGACAAAATCCAACACTCATTGATGATCAAAGCCCTACGTAAAATTGAATAGATGTCCTGTACCTCAATCTGATAAAAGCCACCTATGACAAACAAACAGCCAACATAATTCTAAATGAGTAAAAACTGAAAGATTTTACTCTGAAATCATGTACAAGACAAAGATGTCCTCTATTACCACTTGTTTTCAATATAGTTCTGGAATTATTAGCTAGAGGCATTAGACAAGGGGGAG
>NW_004524595.1:19345266-19374171 GCF_000260255.1 Octodon degus | reverse complement strand
TGGCTGCTGTGCTCAGCTCCTTCCTGCTGCGGACCTGGGTAGGATTGGGTCTGGGGGTTCCTGGAACTCGGCAGAAATTCCTGGGCTAGGACTGGGTCTGGGGGTTCCCGGAAGTCGGCAGAAATTCCTACCCAGTCTTTGTTTCTAGGACAGGAGAAACTACTTTGGTAGCAGCTGTTGTGTTCCATTCAGTCCACAGAGAACTTCCGCTTAGGTCCCAGAACCTCATCAGTAGACAAATATTTTCTTTACAAGCCCTCAAAGTGGCTTCATATCATGAAGTCTTGATTTTTGTCCCAGGTCTAACATTTTAAAAATATTTGCAATTCTCAGCAAAATTGAGGGGTTAAGTGATTTGCTTCTTTTTGACAAAAAAGGCAGCACATGCCAAGGTGCTGAGGTAAGGATGGGCTTGCCTGTTGCTCCTTTTTTTAAGAATGAGAGGAACAAAGAAAATGTCCTGAAATTGAATCTTTACACGACTTCTTCCCTTTCTGCATTTGTATCTCCTCAGAGAGGATTTTTCATTCCCCATCATGTCCTGTTCACTTCCTCTTGACTTGCTTTCTTCAGAACACCTATTTCCTTCAGATATTTGCCTCCTTGTTATTGCCTAGTTACTGCAGCTGCAAAGTGTTATAAGAGCAAAGGTGTTAAGGATTTTACTCCACTGTGGTATTCCAGCACTGAGACCCTGCCTGCCTGAGCAGATACCCATGTGGGGCCAAGTGTTTCTGGAATTCAGTGCTTTTCTGAGCTTAGATCATACAGTATATGTCCCTGAGTTACATATCAGCCCACAGAGTCTGAGGGAGAATCCTGACTTCAAACACATCTACTCCTTCATACTGTGAAGCATGAAGAATGTGGGAATCTTCATCAGACATCCTTTGTTTAATGATTCAGTTCCTTTCCTGTGACTAGATCATAAAATTAATTGATCACTAAATGAATTGCACATACTATGTATATTACAATATTCAGAACAAAGAAATAGTCAAAGGAAACTCCAGCTTGATGACTTTGTTTTTATTTTCATAATTCTTATATGCAGTAATGTAATGTATAATGGATCATAAAACTGCAGTACTGGACTTCCAGGAAAATGATGGAGTGGCAAACAGCAGAGAAACAACCTCTCCGAGATTTGGTGACCAGATGCTGGTATATGGCAATATGAGGAAGAGGAGGAGGGAAATGGGTCCCTGAGACCCAGCAAGGATTTGAAGTCAGAATTAAAGCTTACAGGAAGAGAAGAGAAGAGAAGAGAGAGAGAGAGAGAGAGAGAGAGAGAGAGAGAGAGAGAGAGAGAGAGAGAGATCCAATGCAGAAGGAAGCAGCAAGTGGTACTTTCTTCCTGAGCCCTGACTCACTGCATGTGAGGGGCAGCTTGAACCTGCAGGTGCATGGTGACTACTGGTGACTACACAGAGGGTTCCACAGACAAATGCACCAGTGAAACAGACAGAGCAGTGGGCATAGTAGACTGCAGTGGCTGATGAGTTATCTGGGTTCAGGCATCCTCCAGGAGAGGATGATTGTCTGGTAGCAATCTGGTAGAAATGTTGAGATCAGAACTCAAAGTAACTATGGGTTGGCTCCACAAGTTGGCAGGAGATCAAGGAGCCCAGTTCAAGCCCAAAGGAGGGACACAGAGTGTTACACGCTGAACAAATTGGGTGTCAGCCTTACATGCAGAAACCAGCCTCAATTTCAGTGAAACTAAGGGTGCACACTTGTGGGATTATCTATTAGCCTGCCAAATGTCTATGGCTGGCTTGCTGGAATTAGGCAATGTGAATCTGGACTCCAGCCAGTGCAAAGGCCCCATGTGTGAGTGGGACCACCTTGGGCCGACCGGATCCTCACTCCAGCCAGCACCCCAGCCAGGCATATGTGTGGAACTTCCTTCATCAGACAGTCTCGTGTGGAACCCTGCAGCAGAACTCCCTGCAGAGGGGCTAGAGGCAAGACTCACCCAGCTGATCCAGAAGCAGAACATCTTGCCAGAGTGGCACAGCAGGTTCACTTGCAAGGGCTGCAGCAGGAAGAAGTGGAGCACAGCAGCCAGACCCAAGCCACACCTACCTGCACAAGTTTAAACTTGGTAGATCCTGGTGCTAAGGCAATAACTCTACCAAAGCTCTACACCAAAGGCCAGAAGACAGTGCTATAGAAAATGACAAAGAGAAGGAGCAAAATGCATTCCCAGGCCCTGAGCCTACGCAGAACAATTGCAGGAGACAATAACATAGGTGAAATTGGAAATCACACACCTGAAATCTCTGAAATAATAGCATCTGAAGTAAAGAAACAATTGCAGAAAGATATGGAGGAAATCAGATCAGAAATAATTTCTGAAGTAGAGAAAGAAATGATAACTATAATGAAAGAAGTACTAAGTGTTTCTAAATAAGACACTGATAAAAAATAGAGGAGAATACAAAAATGATGGAATCCTTGAATGAGCAATATAGGAAAGAAATAGGATGCATGAAGCAGATTCAAAATGATCTACAGGAAATCAAAACCTCAATCGCAAGCTGGCAAAACCATTTGGATGAAGGTGAAAATAGACTTTTAGACCTTGAAGACACTATCGCATCTAGTTAATAGATAAGAAAAGATCTCTTAAAAGCAAGTAGGATGCAGGAAAAAATAATTGAACATCTGCAAGATGATGCAGAGATGAACAACATAAGACTAAAAGGCATCAATAAGGAAGGAATCAATACAAATGCTACAAAAGAATATGGGCAGAAGTAATACAAGAAAACTTCCCAAATATGGGAAAACAATCTGAAATTCAGGTAACTGAAGCATATAGAACTCCAAAGAACATCAAATACACTCAGACATATAATAATCAAGATCCCAGAAATTCAGCACAGAAACAGTATACTAAAAGCCGCTAAAGAAAAGAAGCAGATCACATTTAAAGGAAAACCCATCAGAATAACGGCAGATTTCTCTTCACAAACCATCAAGTCAAGAAGAGCATGGAACAAAGTACTTCAAGTCTTGCAAGAAAACAAATTCCCATCCAGACTGATACACCCTGCAAAACTCTCTTTTCAAGTTTACTGAACAAGTGAAATACTTCTGTGATGAAGAACAACTAAAGAATTTCATGACAAAGCCAACCCTAGACTACTAAAAGATATTCTAGAGGGGGAGCAAAATGACCACGACTCCATGAATGAGAATGGAAAGATACCACCAAATAGGGCAAACAATAAAGCACAGGAGAAAAAGACGTATACAACAGCAATCTTTCAATTATTCTTTTGTATGCAGCAGAAAAATATTTCCATCAGCATATGCTACAAATGGACTTCTCCTGCACCCTGTCATGATTCTGTCTGGGTCTACAGTGTGGCTATCAAGGCCATAGCAGTAGCTCAGTCCCACAAGTGACACCTGGCCACCAGTAAGCATCAAGGACACTGTCCACGTCCATAACATGCTAGAACTTTGTGCGATAACCTATTCCCAAACTGGATAGACATGCTGATCATATATTTGCCATTCCAGTATTTTTGTTATGTTTTATTCTTAGTAATTGTTTACTATCATGAAAACTTTTTCTTAGTTGATATTTTTGTATATATTGACCTAATCAAATACTGTGTGAGTACTCTGAAATGATCACAGATTCATACATATGATACACTATATAGTCTGGCCTCCTAGACTAATTTAATTTTAATTTTTGAATATTAATTTTTAATTTTAATTTTTTGAATATTATTTTGAAATATTTAATTTAATTGTGAATTAATTAATATTTAATTATTTTATGGATTTTTAAATTTTAATTTTTGTTTTATGATTCATACTTTTTCTTTGACTTATAATTTATTTATAAGACATGGTATGATACTTTTTCCTAGTATGAGAAACTTTAAAAAGTATATTTCCATTTTCAATGACTTTATATTAGTTCTTCCTTACCTTTTACACATGCACATACACATGCACACACACATACACATGAAAAAATATGTATATAACCTGACATAAGATTGATACTGCTTTGTGGAAATCTTCAATGACCTTTTAAATGGGTTCATCTAATATAATTACATTTTACATAGTCCTGCATAACTACCATTTTGAGAGCTCTTTATTCTTTATCCAGGACCATACAGCAACTTCTCTTGGCATCTGGATTATGATCTTTGTTATTTTCTACATGTTACATATGGAAATATTAGAATATTTTGAGTTTGTATAACTGGAAAATATTTTACTTTTTGTTTTCAAAGGTATGTTTGCTAAGTATAAAATTCATTGAGAACAGATTTTTTTTTTTAGTCCTTTGAATAAATAACTCTAGTTTCTTACCCACTTGCTCTTTTTTTTCTAATGTGGAATAAGATGCTATTTAATTTTGTTCTTCCATAACTAATATTTCTTCTATGTATATGCTTTAATGAGTTTTTCTTTGCAATTAGTTTCAGACAATTTCATTTTTGTGTATCTTAGTATGATTTTATTCATATTTCTTGGGCAAAGGGTTCTTTTTTTCTTGGAAATATGGTGCTATAATTTTAACTAAATTCAGACATTTAAAATCTTTTATTACCTACCCTCTTGCACTTTCAGAATTCAAATTATATGAATATAAGTTTCTTGATTTTGGCACAGAGAGAATTATTATATGACTGATCTGTAAACACTTTCTTCATGTTTATTTTAGACAATTTTTATTGGTATAAAACATCAAACACAGCCTAAAAAATATAAACTGTGGTAACTGTGACTTGCTCCCTTGAACTATATTTGTGATTTTTATATGACTTTTGACCATAGGTAATCTCAGACTTGGAAGCTCTAAGTTCAATGAGAAGAGAGATTTGTACTAATAGTGTGTAGACAAGATATCATGTCTGCATCTTGTACTATGAATAACTACTATGAAGACATCAATATTCAATGCATTCCTTTAAGCTTGTAAATAATTTTTTACAAAGTGCAATCCATTATTAATCTCATGTCATGTATTCATTTCAGAAATATTTTCCTAAAATTTACTCTGTCTGCATCTTTCACATCTCAATATTTGTCTACAATTTTTAATTTGTTATATAATTATTATTGATTTTCAATAAAGTTAATATTGAGTGAAAAAAACCACACATGAATCTGGGCTCTGTCTGTTCACTCTGTCCTCCAGAGGCAATAGAGTCACACACACTTTGAAGTGGACATTTCTTTCTTCTTTTCTTCTTTTGTTTTATTTTCTTTTTTCTTAATTGATTGTGCTTGTTTTCATATAAGTGTGAACATTGCTTCTAGCTTTTGTTGTTGTTCTAGTTTTTATTTTTTCCTTCTTTTTCTCCCTGTCTTCTTCACCAGTTTCCTAAAGTTCATAAAATCTTCCTTTGTCCTTCAACCTTGCCTCTAGTTGCCTTTTTCTTCTATTTCTATATTTTTCCCCAACTCCCTTTAAAACTGCTCCCCTGAGGATAAAAGTTACTACATTGAATACATATTACTGTGCACAATTTTCTGGTTTGTTTTGCACTTTGGTGTATAATCACAAATATAGTCCAAGGGAGCAAGATACAGTTACCATAGTTTGTATTTTTTAGGCTGTGGGTTTTTTTTTTTTTTTTTTTAATATCCATGTCACCTTTATTAGGTCATTAGGTCCCATGTACTTGATTAAATATTATTCTTGGTGCTTGTATACAGGAGTTTGGGGACAAGATTAACATTTAATTGGTAGATTCCCTACAGAAGATTGTCTTTCCTAAAGTGCCTGAGCCTCATCCGATCAATTATAAGCTTAAACAGAAGAAAAATGGGCCCTAACTAAGAGAGAATTCTCTTGCCCAAGAGTCTTCAGAGTGAAACATCAACTGTTCCTCATTCTACCTTTCAAATTCCAACTTGGACATAGCCTGTAGTTCTTGTTTTTGCCAGCCTCCATAATACCATGATAGGCTGTGTTTGATACTATTGTTATTGCTGATTGTATTATTTTAGCCAAGGTGACATAATTGTTCTAATCAGTTGTTCTTCCTGGTATGCCAAGACAGAGTTTTTTTAAAAAATAATTTTATTGGGGCTGGTGAGATGGCTCAGTGGTCTAAAGCACCTACTTAAAACAAGCTTAGAATAGTGCAGGGACCACGGTTCAATCCCCCAGCACCACATGCCAGCCAGCCCCGCCCCCTGGTGGGCTGAGCTGGCCACACACACACACACACACACACACACACACACACACAAATAAATAAATAAAATTTTTAAAAAATAAAAAAAATAATTTTATTGAGAAAGAAATAGCAATGAGACAGTTTCAAAACAGGTTACTAGGACAGTTACAATAGTTAATACATTGAATATTGATGTCTTCATAGTAGTTATTCATAGTACAAGATGCAGACACGATATCTTGTCTAAACACTATTAGTACAAATCTTTCTTCTCATTGAACTTAGAACTTCGAAGTCTGAGATTACCTATGGTCAAAAACAATACTATAGACCAGGACCAAGGAACCAGTGGCTAGGCCAAATAGACAATAACTTCTCATCCCCTATTAATTGATGAGGTAGTATCTTGTAGGAGGCACAAAACTTAAATCCAGCTACACCTAATGTAGAAATCATCATTTTCTAAGGATTCTCAAGATGAACAACAAATTTATCTCATGTAAGGAATTTATAAGCATAAAACCAGGAATTAAAATAGAAAATGAGAAGGCACAGAAATAAGATGCAGCCCCAGGCTTATAGCCCACAAAGGCAAACTCAAAGGAAGTTAGGGGAAGCTATTTGAAAGCAAGCAACCTGCATTCTCGGAAGTGGTAGAAGTACAAGTACCAAATCAGATGAATGAGACTCTAGTAAAAGTCAACTCAGAAATAATTCCTCAGATAACTACAGAGATGGTGACTCTAATGAAAGACATGGTTAGTAGCTCTAGAGCAGATACACATAAAGAAAAAAGACCTTAGGGAAATAATGGAATTCATGAACATCCAACATAGGAAAGAAATGGAGTCCATGAAAGAGATTCAAATAGATATCCAGGAGATTAAAAATTCCATTGATAGGGCTGGCCAGATAGCTCAGCAGATTAATGCACCTGCTTAGACAAATGCAGGGGCTGGGGATAGACACAGGCATGCTGTGCCAGCCCCACCCCCAGGGCACACTGAGAAGAGGATTGAGACTGGGTGTGGTGGCACATGCCTGTAATCACAGCGCTTGGGAGGCTGAAAACAGGAGGATCACTACGAGTCCAATCTGTGTAGTGAGACCCTGTAAAACCTGTACTAAATACATAAAAACCAAACAAACAAAAATTTCATTGAAAGTATATACAGCAGAATGAGCCAATATGAGTAGAGAATATATGATATAGAAAGAAGGATTTGGTTAGTTTCTTTTTTTCTTTTTTTTTTTTTAATGAAAGTTCTTTTTATTGTTCCTTTTGTGAAATTTAAATACCCTCAAGAGTCCTCAATGAAACGTCCCCTTCATTTCCAGACACCCGCGGCTCGTCTTCCTCCGGCTTGTTCAGGAGAAAGTGAACTATCTGAAGCAGGACGTAGTCATTAAAGCCTTTCACTAAAGGCTCATAAAGGGGCTCGCTCTGCGTCCCCCAACACAGATTTTTACGAGGGTTATTTTCATCAGCTTGTGCAGTCAGTGCCACAGTACTGGTAGCAGAAAGAGGAAAAATATTTCCCAACTGTGATCACACCCTGTGAGACAAAAGGCCGAGGAACATGTGCTTCACGCCAGAACCCTTGATGCATAGCTTGTGCTCCAGTCCACGCAAAAAGGCTGGCCATGGCATTAGCTCTAAACACAACTCCCATCTGGTCAGCGCGGTTTTGTTTCAAAAGCTTCTCCCTTTTCAGTGTGTCGGTAACAGATGAAACAGTGTGACGGTAACAGCACGGGTCCGCTGTTCGTGAGCCAATAAAGACGCTGTTTTCATAGTGCCGTTTGAACAGTGGAGGCTTGTCCTGTCTGGCAAACATTTCATAACGGGGATCTCTAGAGGTACGTAATAATCTAATGGCATGAACTCTGGGAGTTGCTTGGGGATTCCAATCTGGCTGTTTGGTTTATCGTCTATTTGGTATCAAACAGGATCAATACAGCCCTTTCTATAACCACGAGGACGGCCCGCGAGGCGCCAGCCTGCAGCGCCCGGCCACGGCCATTGCCGTCCGTGACCCGAAACCGGAAGTCCAGGATTTGGTTAGTTTCATGAAAAAGATTTCTTAAAGATGGGAAGAAATCTCAAAAAACAAAAACAAAAAACAAACAAAAAAAATCAATCCAACAGCTGCTAGATGACACAAAGAATAACATAAGATTGATTAGGATCAATGAAAAAGCAGGAGATGTACAAATTACATGAGAATGATGTTCACAGAAGTGATGGAAGAAAATTTCACAAGCATGGAAAAAGAACTAGGCATACAGATAAGTCAGGCATATGGAGCTTCCATTAGCCAGGGTCAGAAGAAACTACATTCAGGCACATAATAGTCAAGATTCCAAAAGATCAACACAAGAATGGATTATTAAAAGCTGCTACAGAAAAGAATCAAATTGCTTATAAAGGAAAGTCCATCATAATCACAGCATACTTCTAAATAAAAGCCTACAGCCAAAGAGAGCTTAGAGTAAAGTATTTCAAGCTCTAAAAGACAACAACCTCTATCTTAGATTGATGAATCCTAGAAAACTATCTTTCAAAATTGATGGATAAGTAAAACACTTCCATGTCAAAGAACACCTGAAGAAATGCATGACCACCAAACCGGCACTCCAAAGTATTTCAAAGGACATTCTAGAAAGAGATAATGAGGACTACAATCTCATAAATACCAACAGAATGAATCCACCAGGCAAGGCAAGTAATTAAATAGAAAGGAGTAGAGAGGTGAACCAATAGCAAAATAACATGACAAGGATATATCACTACAAATCAGCTATAAACATCACTGTTAATAATCCAATTTACCAACTAAAATAAGCAGAATTGCAGAAGGAAACAAAAATCAAGATCCAACAATATGCTGCATACAAGAAAAAAAAATCATTTCAAAAATAAATCCATACATTGAAAGCCAAGAGATGAAAAACAAAACTCCATGTGACAGGAATCTGGGAAAAAAACCAAGAAGACCTATTCTATTTGTGGAAAAAATTTCAAGCCAAGACTGATTAAGAGAGACAAAGAACATCATTACATCCTTGTGGAGGGGGCAATCCAAGAGGAAGAGATAGCAATCATAAACATAAATGCACCAAATGCCAGCACATCCAACTATGTAAAACAAATATTAATAGACATGAAAAGTAAAATGAATCCTAATATAATTATAATGGGGAATCTCAACATCCCCACTGTCACACGTGAATAGGTCAACTAGACAAAAAATCAACAAAGAAATATCAGAACTGAACCATCTGTTGAACAAATGGATTTAATAGATATCAATAGAGTGCTCCACCCTACAAAATCAGAACGCACATTCTTTTCAGCTGCACCCAAGATGTTCTCCAAATAGACCACGTGGTAGCTCACAGAACATGCTTAAGTAAATTCAAGGAAATTGAAATCATCCCGTGAATACTGTCAGACCATAGTGCAATGAAATTGGAAATCAATATCAAAAGAAACCACAAAAACTTCATGAACATGTGGGAAATTAAATAGTACCCATTGAACAACCAATGAGCCATAGATGAAATTAAAGAAAAAATTATTCGATTTCTACGATTAAACAATAATGCAAATACAACATATGGAATTTATAGGATGCAACAAAATCAATCCTAAGAGGAAAATTTATAACAACATATTCCCACATCAGAAAAACATAATGAGGGGCTGGGGAGATAGCTCAGTAGAATAAGTGTTTGCCTGGCAAGCGCAAGGTCCTCAGTTCAATCCCTAGTTCTGGAAAAAAAGAAAAATAAAAACATAAGGAGCTCAAATAACCTAATGCTGAATCTCAAGTTTCTAGAAAAGGCAGAACAATTCAAGATTAAAGATCATATGAAGAAGGAAATTATAAGAATCAGATCATAAATCAATGAAACTGAGACTAAGCAAACACTATAAAGAATCAATGAATTGAGTGAATTGGAGAGTTGATTCTTTGAAAGATTAAATAAAATTGACAAACCCTTTGCCAACCTTATCAAAAAGAAAGGAAAGACTCAAATCCACATAATTAGGAACGAAAAGAATGAAATCACAACCGATCCTGAAGCAATCCAATGATCACCTACTTTGACAACCCATATTCTAATAAGATGGAAAACACAGAAGAAATGGACACATTCTGAGATACATATAAATTACTGAAGCTGAATTAAGAAGATGTAAAAATTCTAAATGAACCAATATCAGTGAAAGAAATTGAAGATGTAATTCAAAACTTCCCAAGAAAGAAAAGCCCAGCTTCTTATATTCACTGTTGCACTTAAATGGAAAGTTATAGAATACTTAATGCTGCTACTTCTCAAATTCTTAAATGAAATTGAAAGGTAATAAATACACCCAACCTCAATCCTGGAAGCAAGCAGTACTCTGATGCCAAAACCAGAGAAAGATTCAACCAAAAAAAAGAACTATAGACCAACTTGTCTAGTGAATATGGGCACTGAAATCCTTAATAAGGTACTGGCAAGTAGAATACAGGAAGACATCAAGAAGATTATACACCATGATCAAGTAGGATTCAACCCAGGGATATAGAGATGATTCATCATATACAAATTAATAAATGTAATATACCACATTAACATACCCAAAAATGAAAACTATGTGATCATCTCAATAGATGCAGAAAAAACATTTGACAAAGTCCAATGCTCATTCATTCACTACTGAATTTGGTTATTAAATCTACAAGTCTTTTGGAGGAATTTTTGTGGTCTTCTATATAAAGCATCATACCATCTGCAAATAATGTTGGAAAACCCTACAGATAATTGGAACAGATTGTCTTTATTTCAATGTGATAAAACCTATCTATGAAAAACCAACAGCTAACATCATACTAAATGGACAAAAGATTTTACTGAAAGATTTTACTCTAAAATCAGGAACAAGAAAAGAATGTCCACTAACACCACTCTTACTCAATATAGTTCTGGAAGCATTAGCCAGAACAATTAGACAAGACAGAGAAATAAAAGGAATAAGAGTAGGAAAGGAAGAAGTTAAATTACCATTATTTGCAGATGATATGATACTTTATATAGAAGAAAAAATCCACTAAAAAAATTGTAGATTTAATAACCAAATTCAGTGGTGTATCTGGATACAAAGTCAACACTCAGAATCAATACCCTTCCTGTATGTGAATAACAAACTCATTAAGAGAGAAATTAAGGAAACAGTGCCCTTCACAACAGCATCAAGAAAATTACTTACTAATCAGTGTAATGAAGTGAAAGTCACTTACATTGAAAACTACAGTACTCTGAAAAAGGAGATTGAAGGGGATATCAGAAAATAGAAAAATATTCCCTGTTCATGAATAGATAGAACCACAATGGTGAAAATGGCCACACTTCTAAAATTGCAATCCCAATCAAAATACCAACATCAAATCTCAAAGTGTTAAAGAAAACAATCCTAAAATTATCTTGGAACCAGAAGAGATCTACAATAGCCCAAGAAATTCTGGTCAACAAAGCAAAGCAGGGAACATCATCATCCCTGACTTGAGTTATTCTGCAAAGCTACTGTGATAAAACAGCATGGTACTGGCAAAAGCAAACAGAGCCAAGGATTAGCGGAGCAGATTAGAGGATACAGAAACAACTCCAGACACATGCATCCACTTTATCTTTGACATTGGAGCCATACTCATTCATTGGAAGAAAGATAGCCTTTTAAATAAATGGTCTATAAAAACTTGCTTTCCAAGTGTGAACATTAAGCCTGAACCTGTATCTTTCATCATGCCCCAAACTAAAATGAAAATAGATAAAAGATCTAAATATTATAACAGAAGTACTAAATTTGTTGGAAAATAGAACAGGTAGAACTCTTGAAGATGGTAGGCAAAGAGTATGAACAAAACTCCAATCACTCAGGAAATACCTCAAAGAATCAACAACCTGGATCTCATCTTATTAAAAAGATTTTGCACGCTGAAAATAACTACCAATGTGAAAAGACAATCCACAGTGTGGGAAAACTTTTTGCCAGCTGTTCCTCAGACAAAGGACTAATATCTAGAATATATAAAAAACTAAAAAATTTAGATCCCCAAAATTTAAAGACCCAATCTAAAAATGGGCATCCAAAATGAATGGAACTTATCAGATGAAGAAGTAGAAGGGGCAAATAAATATATGAAAAAAGTTCAATATCACTGGTCACTTGATAGATAAAAATTAAAACAATGCTCAGATTCCATCTCACTCTAGAAAGAATGGCTATTATCAAGAATTCAATGAATATTAAATGCTGTTGAGGCTTTAGGTAAAAAGAAACACTTCTTTACTGTTGGTGGAAGTGAAGACTGGTGCAATTAGTGTGGGAATCAGTGTGGAGATTCCTTAATAAGTTAAAAACTAGAGTTTCTATTTAACCCAGCTATTATCCTTTTTCGTATCTTTCCAAAAGCATTAAAAACATCTAGCCACAGCAATGTGTGCACCCCTATGTTTATACCGGCATGGTTTTTAACAGTTAAATCTTGGAGACAGCTTAGATGTCCATCAACCAATGAATGAAAAAGATGTGATTTTTTTTTCAGTTTGGAAGCAGACACTTTATTAATTGACCAAATCATAATGACACCATGATAGATACCTTAGTTCATCCTTCTAATAATCCTGTAAATCTGGTCTTTCCTATCTGCAGCATCTCCACCTTCCGCAAAATAGGTGGTCTTTTTCTTCATTCCACCTCAGGAGATGATTATTTGAATGGCCACAGGAAGTTATTTGCCTCTTTGAAGAGTTTTTCAACAGTATAGATTTCATGAATCAGATCCTCCATGTGGATGATGCCATATTTACCAAGAGATTGAGCAATCAATGAAATATCTGTCAAGGAAATTCACTTCATATTGATTTCTCCATAGCCACGCCTGTGTATTAGTTCACTTACTAATTTCAGGTTTGGGTGCCCCCATGCAATGTATGGCTCCATACTTCTCAGCATGGTAATTAAAGTTTTATTGAGCTTAATGAAGGTACCATTGAAGATTTGGCGAAGACAAAGAAACTGCAACTCCTTGTGGACCATTGATATCCCTGATCTGGATGACAAATGCCAGTTTGGACTCTGAAGGGACATAGAAGTTGCCAGCTTTTCACACCATCCCAGCCATTTGGATCTCAGTTCTATACATCTGTCTGTACTCCTATGATAGTGCCTGGCTCTTTCATAGATGAGCTTCCTCCTTGCCCTGTGGAGCATCTTCTGGTAAAACTTCTTTCTGAGGCACTTTATCTTCAACTCAGTAAAATGTCTTTGCTTTTTCTTAAGGGTTTCTGGGATGGCAGGAACCTTTTTTTTCTTCTCTTCTACACCCTCCATGGTTCCAGTTGGAAAAGAGGAAGATGTGATTTTTTTTATATGATAATGTACTATTCTGCCATAAAAAGGATAAGCTTAAGACATTTCTAAGTAAATGGATGCACCTTGATAGAATATTATTAAGTGAAATAAGTTGGATGCATGTGTTTAAATACCACATTTTTTCTGTGGTGTGAGACACTGAAAGTGTAAATAAGGACCAAAATGTATAGTAGATATTGGTAAATGGGAAGAAGATATTCAGTTCGGAATGGGAACAAGGGAAGGGGAAGCAGGAAAGGAAGGAAGGGCCAAATGAAAGAGAATAGGAGGGAAAACTGGAAAAAAAAACATTTGTAAATGAGGAGAAGACAGGCTGATGGAAGAAGAGAACAAAAGAGGAATGGAAAAAAGAAGCAAAATACAGCAGGTACAGGTACAAATTCCCTATGATGAATGTTATCAATATGTATATCTAAAAGGTATCAATAAAAAGATAAAATAAAACTATAGCACTGTACAGTACAATTAGCAAAAATCACAGCACTGTATGGTAGGAAAAGCCACCATAGGCTGCCTAGTCATCCCCATTCCTACATTATGAGTTCAGATGTAAGCTGTAAGTAGAACAGGCACTCATTAAACAAGGAGTGTCTGTATCAAGGAGACCGATAGGGACCGAAAGCAGCCTGGTAAGTGGTCAGTCTCAGTCAAAACATCCTGGCCAGCGCAGATAGTTCTAGTTTTCAGGACATATTTTGGCTTCTGAGTCTTTTGTTGTTCTGAGAAGCAAGGCAAGTGCTAACACTGAGTCCTACCTCCTATGAATCCTTAACATCACTGGTGGGAATTGAGCCCTATTCTCCCACATGACAGGGTGGAATACTCACCACCACCTTAAGGAGGGAGGTTGCTGGTTGGGAGTTTGGAGCTGTAAACTAAGGATGGGAGGTCTATATTCAGTTAGCCTGTGTTGTGTGGATACTTCAAATACTCTCACGTGTTCCTGGGCTCCTGGGCTCTATGAAAGTGCTGGATCTGTAGTGAAATAAACAGATACGATCTCTCCCATCTCTCTCCCAGCTATGGTCTCTACATGCAGAGAGAACAGGCAGATGAACATGAACTGCTGTGAATGACACGTCTCTGCCTAAGGCAAGTCCAAAGTTTTCACAATCATCACCAAAGGAGGTTTGTCATCTCCCCCTCCACAGTCCCCTGACTCCAGCATTGATCCTGGGGTGGTCCAAGGAAAGTCTGTAGTGAACATCTGGAGCCTGCTCTTTCTTGTCATGCTAGGGACAGAGCCATGGGCCTCACTGTCAGGCAACCCTTCTAACACTGAGACACACCCCAGCCCAGGAACCTACTCTTAACATGCATTTCTTAATGAGACAAAGGAACCAGAGAGGAGACAGGGACCAATCATCTGGAATCATACCCCCCCCCACCAGTGTTTCTCATTTCTTTTAACCCTAGCAGGTCCCAGCATCAACACAGCCAGGGGTTGAGTCTCCTTCAGAGACACAGGTGCTGATGGGCCTAGAGGCATCGCAGATAAGGCAGACATATCCTCCGCATCTGTCCTAGAGCAGGAAGCTGAATCTAGAATTCTGCATTGCCCAGGGTGCCCCTCATAGAGTCAGGGACTCTCAGCCTTTTCTAATCATCAGAAAGCCCGCTGTCTTAGTTACTTTTCTCTCATTGCTGGGACAAATCCCCAACACCCAAATTGAAGGAAGGAAAGGTTTATTTAGCTCACAGTTACTGGAGATTTCAGTCCATATTCAGCTGGGTCCAAAGCAGAGCAGCACAAAACAGAAAGCAACCTTTCAGGGTGGCAGCAAAGAGCAAGAGCACAAAAGAAAGGATAGCGGCAGCTCAAGATGCTAGCTTCTCTTCCCACCTTATACTAAATGTGAATTACCTGCCCCAGGGCAGGTGAAGCATCCACACCCACAATAATCAATCCCAAACTCCAGAAGCTCCCCAAGATCGCATGAGGCTTTGGAGGGACACCTAGACACAAACTATAACACCTGCCATTCTTGTTTCCTTCCTTCTTTCCTCCCTTCCTTTCCTCCTTTTTCTCTCTCAGCTTCTCCCACCCTCTGTCATTCTCCTTAACAAAGGAAACTTACTGAGTGGCTTTGTGTTATAGAAATCTGGGAGACTGTAAAGTGTAACATTTAGGTGAATTTGGTGTCTGATAGATCCGGATTCAAACACTAACTTTCTTATTAGCAAGATGATGATGATGATGATGATGATGATGATGATGATGATGATGATGATGATTCTGTTTTCATCTGTAAAGCTCACAATCCACTTCAAAGACTGTGGTATGATGAGAGGAGATGGGCTGTGAGTGACCAATGACCAGCATAGCCCCAGGCCACCTGCAGCAGCGCTCTCCCAGCCTGAGTATCTGCTCTGTGCCACAGCTGCACTCTGGATGGGAGGAAAATGACAGTGAAGAAGACAAAAGCCCCATTTGCTAGAACCCATGGGAGCCTGCTTGGATTAAATTTTCTAAGCATTTCAAGTGGAGTTGGAAATCAGGTTGGCTGATGTTTTCTTTTTCAAACAAAGGTTGTGACTGTCATAAACTAAATCCAGGCCAATTAAAGACACACTGGAAGAAAAATAGAAAAGCATGAGGGTCATCTGACCATGTTCAAGTCACTTAGCACATATTTGTGAGGCACCTACTGTGTGCTAGTACTGAAGGCCTGGGACATGTCAGTGAGAGATCTTGGGGCTCTCCTGCCACTTACATTTGGGTGGGAGGAGAGGACATAAGTTCCACGAGCAACTTTAGGAACTTACAGACCTGAGAGAAGGACACAGGGTGGAAAAATACTCGAAGAGGTGACAGCCAAGAAGAGGCTAGGAGGAAGAATCAGCCATGCAAAGGTCTGGGAGCAGAGCTGTTAACCAGTGTGAGGTTTTCCAGTGGTTTTTCTATTTCAACATCCAGCTGTTTCTCATCTAGTCCCAGAGGAAAATGATGTAGAGAAAACTGTGTTTGCCAAAGATTTATAATTTAACCTTTCTGGTTCCAGAGAAACCATATTTTCTACTATACTAGCAAATAAATACTCTTAACTCTTCAGTTTCCTCTGCTCCTTACAGGACTCAATGATTCTTTAGAAGAGGAGCAGACACAGCTCAGCTCTTCTGCTGAAATGGAGATAGAGAAGCACAGTAGTAGGCACAGTGAGCCCAAGTCACCGGAAAAAGTCCTTCTCGGGCCCAGTCTTTTTCCAAGTGCTACGACCATGGCAGCTCTTGGAAAACACTGGGCCATGGCCAGCTGAATGTGTCCACTCTGTCTAAAGACACAGATGCAGGGTGTCCTCAAGTATATTGAGATGATGAACAGGGGACCAAGTGCTGCCACAGAGACAAACTGGTGAGTATGCCAGTTTGTCAAGAACAGATAGATGGCTGTTTTTGATCTTGGCTGTTCATCCCTGCTTTCTTGTAAGTTAATTCTTTTCAATAAAAGTCATTTATTTATTCAGTGTATAAATGTGATTTAACTTTTAAGGCTTTTTGCAGGAGTTCTCAGAAAACTCTTTGTCATATCTTTATATTAGATACATTGTCATTAAAGTCAAAGAGAAGCATTCTAAGATAATTACACTATGGAATGCAATATGGATGGTAGTTACTTGATACTGATAAGTAGAAACTATTTTTAAAAATAAGGTAAGAAAACATATCCTTTACCTTATGAGAGAGACATAGTGCTGCATTCAAGAGAGGAAGAAACAAACTTTTCCTGTATGCCTCAACTTATGGTAAAAGCAATATTTAAAAAATATCCATAGTCAGGTGTGGTGGTATATGCCCATAATCTCAGCACTTGGAGGATGAGGCGGGAGGACCCCAAATTTGACATCAGGATGGGCTGCATAGTGAGTGACAGGAAAAACTGGACTACAAAGTGAGTCCAGGGAAAAGGAAAAGGAAGAGGAGGAGGAGGAGGAGGAAGAGGGGGAGAGGAGGAGGAAAAAGAGGAGGAGGAAGGGAGGGAATGGGGGAGGAGGAAAACTGCCAAGGAGAGCAGACATTCTTATCATCTATTCAAAGCAATGCGTTGTATGCCTTGATTACCTATGATTTGTCTCTGTGTACTTTTATTTTTTATTTTTCCATAATTTTATTGAGAAACAAATAGCAATGAGACAGTTTCAAACCAAATTGGTAGGACAGTTTCAATAATTAACACATTGCATACTCTCTTTCTAGTGGTTAACTGCTGCACAAGATGCAGACACGATATCCTATTTATAAGCACTATTAGAACAAATCCCTCTATTCATTGAAAGAATGTAACTATATATCCATCCTAACCATTTTGAATTCTGTGCACTTTTAATAAGAACAATTTTGCAGTGAAATTACAGACAGAATTTTAAAATTACAAAAATGTTCAGTGCTACAAGTGTGCAGGTCTGTCCTAGGCCTTTTAAATACATTAATTCATTTAATTTTCATAATAACCCCCAAGACAGGTATTATTACATCTACTTTACATGTGAGGAAACTGAAGACATATTTCATCTATATTTTCATATAGATTATAATATTTTTCTCAACTTTTTATTTTGCCCAGTAGCTCCCTCTTGCTATTATCTGTTTTCCACTTCTTGTTTTATCCCTAATAAACATATGATGATAGTCTTCGCTCAGTGAATATGAATCTAATGCCTCCTTCCTAATGCTATTCTTGAGTACAGGTGTTACACATATATCATGCTTACATAATGGCACTCATTTTGGGAGGCTAAATTTCTAGAAGTGGAAATATTAAACAAAAGAGAGGATATACTTTTAATTCTTTTCCTTTGTAGTACTTGGGAAGGAACCCACAGCCTTAAGCATGCTAGACACTGAATTACATTCCAACTTTTTTATTTTATTTTATTTTGCACTAGCATCTAAGTTACCTAAACTAATCTCAAACTCATGATCTTCCTGTACCAGCCTCCCAAGTAGCTGAGATTATAGGCATGCCCACCATACTCAGTGTATGGTTTTACTTTTCAAAGATATCACCAGATTTCATTTACAAAACAGAGCAACAGGGCTGGTGAGATAGCTCAGAGGACTAAGCTTCTGCTTTGGCAAGTGCAGGGACCAGGGTTCAACTGCTGGTCCCTCCCCCCGGGCATGCTGAGCAGGCAAACAAGCCCAGATGTGGAGGTGCACACCTGTAATCCAGCATTGGGGAGGCTGAAAACAGGAGGATCACTATGACTCCAAGTTGCATAGTGAGACCCTGTACCAAATACATAAAAAAATAATGGAGCAACAGTTCATGCTCCTGTGAGGGATATTTGAGAGTGAGTCCCCTCACTGTCTGCAGTGGACATTATTTTGTTTTCAGGGTTCTAATATTGTTGGGAGAAATAGTATGGAACTGAGTGCTTTACTTACCTTTAGACTATTATACTTTTTGGTTTTATTACAAACAAATTTACAACTTATCCTCAAGGCTGCAGGGTACTAGGCATTTAAAGAGTACAGTGGAGTGTGCAGGACAGCTCCCAGGGCTGTGCCCTGCGGGGACACTGAGGTCCACCAGCAAGCAGCCAAGACCTCCGCACTGTCCACGTCTGCCGATGGCACGAATGGTCTTTTGATGCATAGCTTAACAGAGGAGAGGCTTATTTTGGCTCTTGACTTCAGAGCCTTTAGTCGGTCCGTGGTCTGCTGGCTCTAAGGGAGGAACGTCAGGTGGGCTGGTGCAGTGGAGGACCGCTGCACATCGCAGCTGGGAAGCACAGTGAGCAAGGAAGAGTAGCCCGGAAGGGGCCTGGGGACAGGCAGAGCCCGAGACACACCAGACGCACCCAGATGCGGACTTTCCTAATCCCCTAGACTTGCCTCAGGCCATCCGGTTGACAAGATTAACCAGCAAAGTCCTGCGTGCCTAGGAAGGTGTAGAGGACGCTCCCAGGGACAAGTTGCTGTGTCTGTGCCACTTGCAGCCTGGGCCTCGGCTCTCACCATTTTCCTCCTGAGACGCACACCTAAGTTGGACCAACTTGGGGATTTCCTACTCTTGTTCATATTTCACTCTCCCTGTCCCCTTTTTTGTTGTGTTTGAAATGGAGTGATATTCTAGCCTGGCTGGTTCCTAACCCACTATGTAACCCAAACTGGCCTTGAACTCACACTAATCCTCCTAAAAATCCTACAATTTTTGACTACATGTTATAATGTTACCTGAATTGCTTTGGAAATAAATTCAGATAATGTATGTAAAGGGATTGGCTCAAGTAAACACAACTTGGAACGTTTTTCTTTTTTCTCCCCTCCCCTCACCTCGACTCCCCTCCTCTACTCTCCCACCTGTCCCCTCTCCTCCCCTCCCCTGTCCTCTCCTTCCCTCCCTTTCCTGCCCTCTTTCCTCTCCCTTCCCCTCCCCTGTCCTCTCCTTTTCTCTTCTCTTCCTTCTTTGCTTCTTTTTCTTCTGTGCTGGGAATTGAATCCAGGGTATAATCTCTCAACTAGGAGACACCTTCTGTTAATATTTTGGTGCAATTCTTGCTGTGTTTAGATTACCTACACTATAGCTTGCCATAGTTTGGATTTCAAATGTTCCCTAGAGGCTAAGATGTTAAAGGCCTGGATGTCAGCTTGGCACTATTAGAAGGAGGAGGAGTCTTTAAGAGATGGCTTAGTGCAAAGAAGTGAGGTCATTTTGGGTGCACCATTGAAGGGAATATGGAGACCCCAGCCACTTCCTGTCTCTTTTCTCACTTCCTGGCTGCTGTAGAGTGACTTTATTCCACCACAGCCATCCTGCCATGGTGCGCTGCATTGTCCAAGGCCCCCTCAAAACAGCCAGCATGGACCAAAACCTCTGAAACCAAGGCAGAATAAACCTTTTCTCCTTAGAGATTATTTATTTAAAATATTGTTACTGTAATGGAAAGTTGGTGAACACATACTCTAAACGTAATTTTTAGTCTGTATTCTTCATTTAAAATATGCTGGGGGTGTGGGGAGATAGCTCAGCAGTCTAAGTGTTTGCTTGGCAAGTGAAAGGACCCATGTTCAATTCCTGGTACTGTATGCTGTGCTGGCCATGGAAACCTGGGTATGCCACACCAGCCACTGAAACCAGGAGTGGTGCCACACACCTGTAATCTCAGCACTTGGGAGGCTGAGACAGGAAGATCACTATGAGTCTGAGCTGTGTAGTGAGACCCTGTGTCAAGTAGAAAAAAAATTAAAAGTTTTTAAATATATTGGGTCATGTTTTAAGATGAGCATGTAAAATTCTATAAATGTTTACATAGAGCTCCATGTTATAGGTGGTTCTTTTTATTTTTAAACAACTACTTATTATTGCATACCTGGTCTAGTTTTGTTGTTGGAGTTAATCTTAAATCACGACTCAAGGCTCAGTGTACCATGATAGTACCTCTGGTCTTTGTTCTTGTCTCTGCTATGAGTTTCAGGGCAGAGAAAAATTCTTGGGTTGACTGAGGGCCCCTCACTTGTTGTCCAATGCCTAGCACATGGCCAACATGTTAGCTGTTTGCCAGAGGAATGAATTCTTACTGAGCTTAGGTTACCTAGGAAACAGAGGACCTGACAGCACAGTTTATAAAGTATAGGACAGGAAGGGGTTACTGGCCTTAATGGTGTTACAGTCCTGGGGTGAGATTAAGTCTGTCCCTTGCCTCAGCCTGTCTGATTTCCCTCCAGTCCCATGCTATTCAGCAAACATTTCCTCCTTAATTATGAGCCAGTATGTGGTCTGCATCTTTCTGAAGATGATGACCATAACACCATAAGCAATTCTCATTATTCAGTTAAAGCATTTTGCTTATTTTGAGGCAAGGTCTCACTGTGCAGAGCTATAGCCTGGCCTGGGCAAAGCATGATGGGAGTGGTGTCATGAGGCCCTGCAGTAGAAGGGGCCCTGGACTGGAGTACCAAGCCTGGGGTGAGAGCTCCCCCCGCCACCCTGCTCGGTGATCTCAGGCAGTTCACACAAATCCCACGTTTTGATTTTTCTTCCCTATCAGGTACTAACAGTGACACACTGACACACATTTCTGGGAAAAACAAATGACCTAAATATGCAAACAGAGCCGGGTGGGTAGCCAGAGGGGAGTGGGACAGAGGTTTCGATCTCACACTCCCAAATTGTCTAAAATTTAGATTTTAAATTGGCAAGTAATAATTATGTATATTTATGGGATACAATATGATTTCTTTCTTTTGCAGTACTGGGAATTGGACCCAGAGTCTTCCCATTAAGCGACATCCCCAGCCTTTTTATAGTCTTGAGATAGGATCTCACTAAATCACTAAATTACTGGTCTTGAATTTGTGATCTTACTGCCTCCGCCTCCCAGAGCGCTGAGATTATAGGTGTAAGCCTGTTGGAGGCCATTAACCAGTATCCATTCTATTCCCCTGCTGAGTCAAGTTTATGGCCCTTCTCACCTTGCCCATTCCCTGTGAATCACATGCTATGCCCCAGGGGTTTCGCCCTCCCCATTGCCTAGATACCTGCTGACCCCAAGAGCCAAGACTTCCTCATTCCATCACCCCCTATATATACCCAGAACCTCCCCTAAATAAATGAGGCTTGTTCACAATCTTTGTCTTACCTCCATTTCTCGCATCTCCTATCCTTTGTCCCCTCTTCAATTCCCCGCTCCTCCCCCAGGTGACCTTTGTTGACTGGCCCGCTGGTTCAGGACATAAGCCTCCACGCATGACTCAATTGATATTTTGATCTTTTTGCACAGTGAACTTGTCAATGTGTGTGTGTGTGTGTGTGTGTGTGTGTGTGCACATGTGGGTGAGTGTGTATGGTAAGAATGTTAAAAACATATTCTTCCAATAATTCTTTTTTATGTATTTAGTACAGGGTCTCACTATACAACTCAAACTCATACTGATCCTCCTTTTTTCAGTCTCTCCAGCACTGGGATTACAGGTGTGCACCACTGTGACTGGTCTTGGTGGCCAGCACAGCATCCCCTAGGGCAGGGCCGGTGGGGTACGTGGTTCTGGGGATCGAATCCTGGTCCCTGCACTTGCCTAAACAGATGCTTAGTCTGCTGAGCTATCTCACTGGCCTTTTCCAATAATTTTGAAACATTCAGTACATTATCACTATGATTATTGTTGAGGGCAGTAGATCAGTACATCTTATTCCTTCAGCCTGAGACGTTGCACCCTTTGGTCAGTCTCTTCCTTTGTTTCCATCCTCCCACCTCCTGCACTTACTGAATTTGGTTCTGGATGATTGCACACACATATGTGTCCATCTACCACTGATACAACCTAACTATGCTTACTGTATCTCTGTATGGGTGTTAAAAGTACCAATTTGTTAATGCCTCATAACTGGAGCCTTCATTTGTCCCCTTTTTCCTCCATTTGAGGGTGCTGGCAACTTTAACAGAGGATGTGGCCTGTGTCATCTGCCTGTGGAGAGTCCTGATTGCTGGCTAGCTCATCAACTAGGAACTAAGTTCAAAAAGCTGAAAGCAGAGTGAAGGAGGGAAGAATAGGGTCGCTCTGTGGGAAACGACGGGCGATGGTGGAGAAAGCCCAAGATTGGACAGGAAAGCGCTGGGCACAGGCCCCATGTTATTTACCTGAGGTTGTCCCTCCTGAAAACAAGGGTTGGTGATGTGATAACCACATAGAAACATTCATTTTAAATGTATCTCTGCTCTCCCCAGAGGGATAATCCCTTGCCAGTCTTTGGGGCAAACAGAATTTTTTAGAGTTAGCATTGTGGTGCAAGGATTTCCCAGGGCAATGTGGCCATCCTGGAAGTCATCTGGGACCAAGTGAGTGCATGGCTGTAGCGGGGATGATCAGTTCATGAGATTCCTTCTGCCTATCAGAGAGCAGGTCTTGTGTACCGGACACCTACCCTATCTTATTTTCCATAAGTAACTGACAGCTTAGTGTTAGAATAATTTAATTCTTTTTAATTTGTTGCTCATTTAAGTGAGGTTTATTTTTTGTTTTTGGTGCCAAGGACCAAATCCAGGGTTTCCAGCTTGCTAGGCAAGTGTTCTACTCCTGAGCTAAATCCCCAGCCCCCCATTGTTCATTTAAATATGTGACTCTGAGTTCATTTATGCAGAATTGATATTTATATTTATAAGTTTATGAAGTGCCACTGGAGATATCATATGTAGTGGCTTGGCAATGACAATATGCAAGCCTAGGCAATTTGGAATGTCCTCTGTGGCAGAGCCAGATCATTACTCTGAATGTGTAAGATACCCCAGTAAATTGCTAATTTATACACACTTTCAGAGAAAAGAAAAACAAAACACAGTATGCTGGTGAAGCACTCAGTCTGGCTTTATAAAATTATGGGCAACTTCCTCTCTGATTGCATGACTGAATTTGAAACTGGAGGCTCTATGAGTTTTGAGAAACATACTGCCCCTTGCCATAACTGATGACATAGAAAGTGTTTAGGGCAGCAGTTCTCTGACCCTGGGTCCATTGCAGATGGCTTCAGGGCAGAGCTCACCTGCAGGAAGATTTCCTGGGTGTGGCATAGACTATCTAGGTGCCAGTGAACTGTTAGGGTCACCTGCTCACATTTTGCGACAGCAGCTTCTCGAGCAGGCTGGCATGTTCAGTGAGTCTAGGGAACGCAGATTTGCTTGAATTCTTAACCTCATCTTTCAGGGTCTGGCTCAAGAGCTGGGAATCAGAGTACATCTCCCCAGCTTTGCCACTCACGCTGCTATTCTGTAACTTGCTCTGCAGGTGCTGCCAGTCGATGTAGAAGTCCGGCATGATGAGCTGATTCATAACGGCAACTCTCCCAGTTATCCCAGGAGGGAAGCATCCCTCTTGTTCTGTCTCTTTGGAAGGTTCTGGTTGTTTTCTGAGGGGCTTATTGTTGCCAACACAATCGCCATCATTTTATGCACTTCCTTTCTCAGTTCAATGATCTCCTTGAGAACAAACATAATCTGTTCCCTGGCTTGGTGGCTTATTTGGAGCATATTAGCTCTGAACTAGACATTTCAAAGAGGGGAAGGCAGCTGCCCTCACCAAGAGCAGCCCCACGAAGGCTGCTGAATGGAGGCACTCACAGAGAGGGACTGCATGACTGCTCATTCCTCAGGGAGGAAAGTATTGAAGCAGGACCTGGTGGCATCCTCCAGAGATTGTGCGTGTAGCTCACTCCTGCTGTGCTCTTGGATTTGACTCCATGGGTGGCATGACTCAAGGCTCTGGCTCATACCATATCCTCCAACACCTCATGCTTCTTTATTGGGTCAAGCTTGAGCAGACCCTTTTCCTGTAGGAAGGTCCTTGGCCTCCAGACCTGGTTGTCCCATGAATCTGCTCTGCTGTGCTTTTGCATACCAGGAATGACCTTTCCTCTCATACTCTGAGTTCTCTGGAAAGTTCTGACTGTGATGCCTCTAACCTGGAAGCTCTCTAAGGACACGAAATTACATTGGAGATTTACTTCCTGATTTTTTTTCTGTTTTCATTTTTAAAATTTTCTCCAGTATTAGAGACTGAACCTAGGGCTACATTCTCAGCTTTTTTATTTTGAGATAGGGTTTATCAGTCTCAAAATAACTTACCACTAAGTTGCTAAGTTATCCAGTGTAGTGGATTTCTAACAGGTAGTCAACCTATTATGCCCATCTGAATTAAACTAGCATGGTGCTGGGTGTGGGAGACCCACCTGAGGGTTGTTGCCAGCAGCATAAAGGCAGAACAGGAGAAGCTGCCAAAATACTGTTAGGGGTGCTATTTGGAGAAGCTGTTGGAAGCTACTAGTTCTCTTGGGCTGTTCTGCTGGAGGACCTTATCATGCAGGCTTTCCCAGTGAACTTTGGAGAAGCTTGAGTCCTTATCTTGAGCATCAATTCCTGGCTGTGGAGGGGAAGACAGTGAACTGCTCAGCCTCAGGGAGAAGCTTGTCACATTGGCTTTCCTGATGGGAACTTGGCTTTCCTCATTGCTGGAGGAGCTTGGGACCTCATTGTTGCGAGGATGGCTGTGGTACTTTTGGGGGGAGCTCTGGTGCTTACTTTGAGCATTGCTTCCTAGCTCCAGTTCAGATCCCTCAGCCTGTTAGCACAGATCCTTCATCCCACTGGCATAGACTTCCTACCTTCCACCTCTGACCTTTGGGCCTTTCCAGCACATATCCATGAGGTGGACCTGTGTGAGACTTTGTTGTGGGCTCTAGGCCTCCAGTTGGACTGGTAGGAGACATTGTTATGAGCTCTAGGCCCTCAGCTGGATTCGTTAGTATGTAGTGTGTGGATAGATTTCCTGCACGTATAGTATGTGATTCTTGGGTGATTCATTATAAAATATTATTATAAAATGTGTCATGTACTATATTATTCATCTTGCAAAAACCCTAAACCATGACACCCAGGCTGGGCTAGAACTTGGAATCCTCTTGCTTCAGTATCCAAGAGCATAGGCAGGCACCACGATGCCTGGATGATTTCTGGGAATTTGAGAGTGGTAACTTTGCTCTCTGTCTTATGGGGAAAAAGGACCAGTTCATCTGAGACCACTTTCTCAGGATCCAGCTGTGTCCTTTACCATTGAACTCTAGGTTCCCTGGTCCTCAAATCTGTACTAAATGAGTAGGGCCTGGAGTCATGGTCCTTTTATAGAATATTCAGCATTAAGATATAGCTATATTTTGAATTAGAAATGTTTTCAGTGGTGATAACAAGGATCTTGATAAATGTGAATTTTTACTCACAGAACAATAGCATATAGCATGGTCTTCATGATATCATAATACATGCATACGTATATATCAGCCAGTCAACAGCCTCATTGACTGACCCTTTCCAGGCCATCCAGACCCCCCACTGGCCAGTGCTGTGTGAGAAGTTGACCTTGAGCAGTCACCAGTGGCACAGTCTCTCCTGGGAGCCCTTCCTTCTGGTGGCTTCTAGATGCCATACTCCCTTGACCTCTCACTTTGCTGGGTGCCCTAGCCCATTGAGGAACAGAGCCCAGTTCCAGAGCTGCAAAGGGGAGGCAGACACTGGGAAGCAGCTGCCCCTTCCCTGGGAGCAGCCACCTTGGCCTTCCCATCCCTACCCCCACCCCTTATCAGTGCTCAGTGCGTTCAATGGGACCTGCTCAGGAAACTCTTCTCCACCTCTGAAAGCCCTTTGGAGGTAGCATGGCTACAGGTGGGGCTGATTTCTGCCTCCACTTTCCTTCTCAGACCCTCACATTTGACATTTGATAAATGACCTCACCTATGTATGGAAGGATTACATGCTACAAGACAGTGGCTTTTATTCAGGGAAGAGTTTGTCTCCTGGAGGAAATTTGATAATTTCTGGAGAAGAGTTTGGTGTTCCAGTGTGAGTGGGGAAGATGGAGAAGTTGCCACTGGCAACTGTAGCATCCAGAGATTCTGCTGCACATCCTATAGGGTATAGGACAGAGGTCAGAGATGCTGCTACATATCCTACAGGGTACAGGATGCCCCTCATAAGAGTCATCTTATCCAAAATGCCAGCAGCTATAGAGCTGAGAATCCCTGCTGTAATACATAAAACGTGCTTGGTGCAACGCAGAAGAAATGTCGTTCTGTTGTCATTATTCTTATATACAGCTGCTCCGTATCAGACTAGTGAATGTGCCATCACTTTTAGGGAAGAAAGCTTCCATGAGCCTGTTGGTCTGAGGCACAGGAGTGCACTAAAAGGCACAAATGTGGATAGAAGATGGTGCATGTCCATTTAGCAAGACAGCTAGGTGAAACAAGAAAGCAGGCGCACTGACCACACGCCACGATTGAACGCTAAGGGGAAATCATGAACATGCTTTTCACGTGCTACCATTAATCTTCCTCACAAATAAGACGCTTTATGCACCTTTAGAAAGGAAGGAGCCAGACTGGGTGTGGTGGCACACATGCCTGTAATCCCAGCTCTTGGGAGGCTGTAAACAGGCGGATCATTCTGAGTCCGATCTAGTAGTGAGACCCTGAACATCCTGTAGACCCTTCCCTAAAATACAATAAATAAATAAATAAATTTGAAAAAAAATAAAATAAAAAGAATTATAATTTAATTTTCTAAAGCTTTGCAGATTGAGCTGGAGTTCTGAGTGCCACCAGCAGGTCCGGCTCCAACTTTATCTCACATGGACAGGCAGGAAGTGCAATTTCACACCTCCCTACTTTCATGAACAAAAAAATTCACAATCACAGAGCGTTGCATCCTATCATGCCTACGCCTCTTCCCTCAGGATGTGAACCCCAGACAGCAGCAACTATGGTTTCTCCAGCTGGCTAGCAGCCACATGGGGCAAGTTGCTTGGTTACATGCCCTGGTTTGGATGGACCAGTCCTGGCTTGTTCCTTTGGTTCTCAATCATAAAAGTAACCCAGATTGCAAGATAGATCATGTCATCAGTCAAAGTAGACACATAGTACATCCTGTAATAAATGTTTAAACTTTATGAAATTTCCAGGTAATTATTTTAGAAGTACAATTGCATTTGGTTTGGGGTAGATAAATCTATATTATATGAGAGCTTCCCATATAGCCTTGCACAAATAGCACAGCACAATTCTACAACTGAAATCTTTTACAAGATAAAATCCCTTTAGCATAGTATTCAACTGACTGTGAATTAGTCCCTGCTCTGTTTTTATGGGGCTTCTTATGGAATCATTTGCATTTGTGTCACAACAGTTGTGAGTGTTCCTACCTGATTTTGGATTTCCGTCACCTGTTGCACTCTGCATTTATGCCCCTCCTTACGAATGATATTAGTTGCTATGCATGATATCTATGTGACTCCTCATTTTCTTTCCAAACTAAATTCAACCGTGCCACACCTGTGAAAATTTCCCCAGGCCATCTGATGGAGCTGCGTACTCCCTATGTTGTGCCATCACTCTGTCGTGCACATATTTTGTAGTGGTGATACCATGTCACATTCCTTTGTTATTTACAATAGTCAGTGACCCCCAGTTGTCTTGTTCAACACTGAGTTCTTAGCTACCTGCACTCAACTCATGATGTGTTCAATATACAGTTACTGAAAAAATTATTGAAAGTAAAAAAAATTTCTAAAGCTTTTACAAATTTACTTTTTAAAAACATTCTGTTTCTTCTAATATGTCAGCTTCTTAAGAAATAAAACTTTATCTTTGTTTCACTAGTATATTTCCTGTGCATAGAACAATATTTAGTAGTCATCAAATATTGATCAAATTTCTCTTGTAATTTTTAAAAAAAATGTGTATCTTTGCATTTTTCTTATGACTAAAGATGGTGAACATTTTTACGTGAATTTATTGTCAATTGGGACTTCTTTTTATTTATTTATTTATTT